>NC_067299.1:10650000-10894193 GCF_020740795.1 Apus apus | reverse complement strand
GTTTCCCCTGAGGCTTGTCCCCGAGGCAGTTGGTGGCCCCTTCTCGCCAGGCAGGACGGCAGGTCTGCAGCCCGTGGTGTCGGAGGGGCAGCCTCTCGGCAGCGGGTGCAGCGGCCGCTGGTTTCCCCTCCAGCGGCAGCAAGACGGGGAGGGGGCTCCGGCCCCGACCCCAGGGCTCGGGACCCCGGCACGCTCGGCGCTGAGGCTCAGGCTGGACCCGGGGCAGGCAGGCAGGCAGGGTCCCAGCACCAGTGTCCGCAGCAGGGGGTGTCCCTCTCAGAAAGCGTCCGAACGGGCCTCAGGGAGGAGGGAAGGGCCCACCTGCTGCCCTCGCCCCTTTGATACCCCCTGACCCACCCGTCCAGTCAGTGTCACTGTCCAGAGCCAAGGAGCGTCCACCAGCCCCAAGTTAGGGTGGCGACTACCAGGGGCACAGGATGGCTTGTCGCTCCTCCTTTCTGCCCCAGACCACATCCGATGTATTTTTAACAAATAACTAAGACACAGTATAAATAAAACATTGTAAACATTGAAATTGATCAATCACCTAGTCTAAATCAAACTCTTACTAACATCTCAAACTCTTACTAACATGTCAGACTCCTATTACTTCTGGCAGTCACTAGGTTGCTCAATTGTTATTCTTGAACCAGATGAGAGCATTTATATTATCATTCACCCTTGGATCCTGAGGTGCTTGTTCTAGTGGGAATCTTTAGTGAAGTCGTCTCACTCGAGCACAGTTTATCCACAAAGGACATATGCTGGCTATACACGGATACAAGATTATGAATAGAATAATTGCAGTTATTATAACACAAACTCAGTTTTCAATCCTAGTGGAAAAAAGGAAAGAAAAATAGATCATTTAGGGAATTCCCAAATTTGAACCACGTTCCTGTCTCTTCAGTTAGTTCTGCCATAATGTTCTTAATTACTGCCATCCAACAATATATTGCTAACAACAGCTCAAAGGCAAGTATAGGAGGAGAGAATGTTACAGAACACCTTGTTTAGGCCATGGGGTGATCAGTCCCACAGCGGTCACAAAATAACTCCTCCAGAGTCCAGTAGCAGGTTGATCAGGCCTGGTCTTGTCACCGAGATGTCTCTGGCTGTTTAAGCTGTCATGATTTGCAATATATTAACCAACATCACTAGACACAGGTACACAGAAATGTAAACATACACACAACATGAATTATCCGTTTTGTACTGATTTTATGTTGTTTGTCATTTAAATCGGATGCAACCCATGTATTTGAATTCACTGGTGTTTGTAAGGTGAGCTTGACCTCACCGGTATTTGGCAGGTTTGCCAAAACAGTCTGTCCAGGGTGGAGGGGAGTTTTAGATTGTTTAAAAGACCTTTTATTTTCTCCATGACCTTGAGTAGTGTTCAGGCGGGGGTACCCGTTCACCCCCCACCTATTGTTCACAGTAGTGACTGCATCCCTCAATCTTTCATCCCATTTCGAGTCCTGTGGGCAAACGAGACTTTTAATTAACCCATTAGTGTGTTCTACAATCCCATTAGCTTGTGGGTAGCATGGGACATGAAATGTCAATTTGATACCTTCCCTTTGAGCCCATTGCCGTACAAGATGTGAGGTGAAGTGAGTTCCCTTGTCAGATTGGCTATTTGTGGGTTTAGGTAGAATCCCAAACACTTTTTCTAAGAAGCAAACCCTGTTTTCACCATTTGCCTTCGAAACAGCTTCAGCACAGGTCAATCCTGACACCACTTCCACAATCACAATGATGTATTGTTTGGTTCCTGATCTTCGGAAGGGACCTGCCATGTGGACCACAAGGGTTTTCCTTCCCTGATATGCAGAGTGTCAGTTGCTAGGGGATGTGCCCCCAGTCTAATTTTGCAAAGATCACATGATCCCTTTCACCTACACTGCTCTCCAGCAGGTCAGCCCCCAACCTGTACTGGTACATGGCATTTTTCTTCCCCAAATGCAAAACTCTACACTTGCCCTTGTTGAACTTCATCAGGTTTTTCCCCGCCCAACTCTCCAGCCTGTCTAGGTCTCTCTGAATGGCAGCACAGCCTTCTGGTGGGTCAGCCACTCCTCCCAGCTTGGTGCCATCAGCAAACTTGCTGAGGGTACATTCTGTACCCTCATCCAGGTCGTTGAGGAAGATGTTGAACAACACCGGTCCCAGTACTGACCCCTGAGGGACTCCACTAGTCACAGGCCTCCAACTAGATTCTGCCCCGTTGACTACAACTCTCTGACTTCTACCTTTCAAGCAGTTCTTGATCCACCTCACTGCCTGATCATCAAACCCATACGTGATCAACGTATCTACAAGGATGCTGTGGGAGACGGTGTCAAATGCTTTACTGAAATCAAGATAGAGCACATCTACCGCTCTATACCATCATCTATCCACCTAGTAATTTCCTCATAGAAGGCTATGAGGTTAGTCAAAACACGACTTACCCTTGGTAAAACCATGTTGACTGCTCTTGATGACCCCCATGTCCTTGATATGTCTAGAGATAGTGCCAAGGACAAGTTGTTCCATCACCTTTCCCAGGGATGGAGGTGAGGCTGACCGGTCTATAGTTACCCGGGTCCTCCTTCTTGCCCTTCTTGTAGACTGGAGTGACATTTGCTATCCTCCAGTCCTCAGGCACCTCTCCTGTTACCCATGACTTACCGAAGATGATGGAGAGTGGCCTAGCAATGACCTCCGCCAGCTCCCCTCAGCACCCTTGGATGCATTTCATCTGGACCCATCGATTTATGGATGTCCAGATTACTCAACTGATCCCTAACCCAATCCTCATCTACCTGGGCAAAACTCCTCCTTTATCTTGACTTCTTCTGGGGCTATATGAGACTGGGGCTCATGGGGAAAGCCTGCAGGAGTAAAGACAGAGGCAAAGAAGGCATTCAGCACCTCTGCCTTCTTTATATCCTCTGTCACCAGGGCACCCGCCTCATTCAGCAGTGGGCCTATATTGCCTCTGGTATTAGTTTTGGTGGCTATGTATTTGAAAAAGCCCTTTCTATTGTCCTTAACCCGACTTGCAAGGTTACGTTCCAAGGAGGCCTTAGCTTTCCTAGTTGCCTCCCTACATTCTCTGACAACAGTCCTATATTCCTCCCAAGTGACCAGCCCCTCCTTCCATGATCTATAGATTTTCCTTTTCCACTTGAGTATGCCCAGCAGTTCCTTTTTTAACCACGCTGGTCTCCTAGCTCCCTTACTGGATTTGCTACCCAGTGGGACACACTGATCCTGTGCTTGCAAGAAGTGGTCCTTGAATGTTGACCAGCTATCTTGAGCCCCTTTACCCTCCAGCACCCTGTCCCTTAACAATTGATTGAGGAGGCCGAAGTTTGCTCTGTGGAAGGCCAGGGTTCTGGTCCTGCTGGGTATTCTGTTCCTCCCACACAGGATCCTGAACTCCACCATCTCATGGTCACTGCAGCCAAGGCTGCCATTGACCACCACTGCTTCAACAAGGCCCTCCTTGTTGGTGAGCACAAGATCCGGCAGCGCTCCTCTTCTAGTCGGCTTGTCCACCATTTGCATTAAGAAGTTGTCATCAATGCATTGGAGGAACCTCCTGGACTGTGCAAGGCTGGCTGTGTAAGTCTTCCAGCAGATATCGGGATAGTTAAAGTCTCCCATGAGGACCAAGGACTGTAGTTGTGAGGCTGCTTTCAGCTGCCTGTAGAAAGCCTCATCAACTTCCGCATCTTGATCAGGAGGCCTGTAGTAGACTCCCACAACTGTACCACCCATACCACCCTGCCCTTTAATTCTTACCCACAGACTTTCAACTTGCCCCTCATCAGCCCCTGCACAAAACTCGATACATTCTAGTTGCTCTCTCACATAAAGAGCAACTCCACCACCTCGCTTCACCGACCCATCTTTCCTAAAAAGCACAGAGCCATCCATGGCCACATTCCAGTCGTGTGAGCTGTCCCACCATGTCTCTGTTATTGCTACCAGATCATAACCCTTAGACCGCACACAGACCTCTAACTCTCCCTGTTTATTCCCCATGCTGCGTGCATTGGTGTACAGGCATTTCAGGAAGCAAGCAGAGCACACTGGTGGGACCAAATCCTCCTTAGACCACCTTCCTTCAGGCCCTGGTATGTTCCTCTGGGCTTGTCCCTAACAGACCCACTTTTCTCCCCTTCCCCCTTCACATCTAGTTTAAAGCTCTCTCAATGAGCCCTGCCAAGTCCTGCCCCAAAAGCCTTTTCCCCCCTCTGGGACAGGTGCATCTCACCTGCCACCATCAGGCCAGGTGTCTCATATAGCAGCCCATGATCAAAAAAACCAAAGCCCTGCCTTTGGCACAGCCTTGTAGCCATTCATTCATTAGCAAACTCTTCCTGTTTACCTCTCCACCCATTCTTACAGGAGGTATGGAGGCAAACACTACTTGCGCTCCAGAACCCCTAACTAGCCGTCCCAGGGCCCTGAAGTCTCTCTTCATTGCCCTTACATTTCTTGTAATAATTTCGTCACTGCCAACCTGAAAAATCAGCAGTGGGTAGTAATCAGATGGATTTACCATACTAGAGAGTCTCCTTTTAACATCTCTAATGCGAGCCCCAGGGAGGCAGCAGACCTCCCTGTGGGATGGGTCCGGTCGACAGATGGGCCCTTCTCTTCCCCTCAGAAGGGAGTCACCCACCACAATTACCCTCCTCTCCTTCTTAGTTGAAGAAGTCCTAAGGCGTGGAGCTGAGCAACAAGTCCTAGGTGCTTCACTAGGCAAATCTATCGCTCCGACTTCATTTTCCTGTCCCTGAAGTACCAAGGCTTCATACCTATTCTTCAAGGGCAATTCGGAGGGCGGAGGGGGTTGGGAGGGTTTTTGCTTGCCTCTCCGAGGACGGACCTCCCTCCATTCCTCCATGTCCCTAAAGTTCTCTCCTTCTGTCTGAGGACAGGCAGGGAGGGGATCCATCACTTGTTCTAGCACCTCTTCTTTCTGCCCTTGCCTCAGGGTTTGGCTCCACCAATCTATTTCGCTCTCACATTCTCTGATAGTTCTTCGTCTTTCAACCTCCTCTGTCAGTCTAACCACCTGCCTGAGGAGATCACTGATTTGCTCACACGGCACACACGCGGTGCCACGGGCTCCCTCTGGTACCAGTGCCAGGCTCAGGCACTCGCTGCAGCCAGACACCTGCACAGCTGCGTGCCTGCTCAGAACCTCCGTCTGAGTTCCCATATTCTTTTTCAATACGGTTTTAGGGCGTGTTGTCACCATGCTAGAGAAAGCTACCGGTGTCTTCTTCTCCCTGCCTCCACTCGCGCCGCTCTCCGCGTGCGCTCGCGCTCCCCGCCCTCGCGCCACTTCCTGCTCCTGCCGCTCTGCGCTCTGCGCTGCCGCGTGCTCTGAGGAGCTGCCGAGATGGCCGCTGTTAAACCTGCCGCCGTTCTCAGCCACGGCCCCCCGCCACGTCAGCCTTCCTGTTCCTCTCAGGATTCCCGCTCAGACTCGGGTCTCCTCGCTCTGCTCCGGCTTCGCCGTCTCCGGGAAGCCCGGCCCCTTCTCTAATCCTCAGGAATTAAAGGAGCAGCTCTCACCGCTGCCGGTGCCGCTGCCGCTCTGCGCTGCCGCGTGCTCTGAGGAGCTGCCGAGATGGCCGCTGTTAAACCTGCCGCCGTTCTCAGCCTGAGGGCTGTGGGGGTGGCTGCTCAGGATGGCTGCCTGCAAGAGGGCACCTGCTTGAGCAGCCCTGAGGGCTGAGGGGCGCATCTGCCAGACACGGCTCCTCCTTCTCTCCTGACACGGCCCTGCCTTCCTGGGGCAGCCCAGGCGCAAGTCCCTGGCCCTGAAGGGCTGCTCTTTGCCTCGGGGAAGGCGCGAAGGCGCTGGTGGGCCACACGGAGTGGCTGGCTTCAGAGATGGGGCACGGGGAAGCTGCTTCCTGCTGGGGAGCCGGCGGCACCTGCTCGGAGCAGCTGAGACCTCTGTGGAGCACAGCACTGTGCCCTTGCTGGCAGGTCAAGCCGCTGCCGGTTTCCCGCAGGAGCGCGGCACAGCCGCCAGGAAAGGAGCCCTCGGGGAGGCAGGCTGGGCTGTCCCGTGCTTCTCCTCGGGGTCTGGAGAGACCACCTGAAACGCTCGTGTGTTTTGGAGACCTGTCAGTCCTTGGAGGCGGAGTGGGCTGAAGGGTTTTGAGGTTGCTGCCTCAGAGCGTGACGTCTCCTCCCCTTGTTTTTGCAGCGTTCGACAGGCTCTGGATCAGCATTTCGTTTTACCTCAGCCAACAGCTGGCTCTCCACCAGGTGGGACTTGCCTCCTGCTCCTCCCCTCCCACCCTGATGAAGGCTGACAAAGTCCGGACAGCCCTTTGCCACGGAGTACAGCTGTTCTCCCTGACCTCTCGGCTTCCTCGTGGGCAAAGGGGAGGGAGAGGGACCAGCGCAGACCCTGTTTGTCTTCTCCCAAGGTTTCCAAAGAGCCCCCCTGGCTCTTGGGTTGCTGAGGCCTGGGCAGGGCACTGCGCACCGTCCCCACTCTCTGACCAGCCGTCCAGCTGTCCCTCCAAGACTTCTTCTGACGCACCATCTCCTCTGTTTCAGGATGTCCACATTCCTGGTCTGGGGACATTTGCGGTGGTGAAGAAGGCAGTAGTCAGGACGGGGAAGGATCTGGTGGTTGTGGTGAGACCCGTGTTCCGCCTGTGCCAGACTGTTGCAACGCATTATGGCCTCCGATGCACTGACACAGCCGCTGCTGGTAAGCAGGCAGGCTGAGAGCAGCACTTGCCCTTGAGCAGAGCGGGGAGGTGGGCTCTGCTGCCCAGAGGGGACTGAGCAGAGGGCGAGCTTCTGGGCAGAGGCTGTGGCAGCCGGGCAGCTCCGGAGCCACCTCTTGCCTGAGGGCCTGGCAGCTGCTGCCTTGGACCGCTGCCTGCTGGGCAGCTCTGCAAGGCCCCCCGTTCCTCTTGTCTTTCAGTTCCTGGACGTCGTAAGCAGCTGCCCTATGCTCGGATCGCCTCAGACGACGGTGTCTTGCAGAGCACGGTGCAGCTTTGCATGGAAAGGACCCTGCGTCTTTTCCACATCTGCCTGCAGACCGGGAAGAACGTTGCCATTGTTTGGCGGGACGTGGGCATGCTGATTGTCCAGGGCAAGGACCTGAAAATGAGCTTTTACAGGGACTTTCTGCGAAAGCTCAACGGGACTGACAAAGCCATGGAAGCTCTTCTCAGGGTAGGATGTTCCTCTTCCCAGCACCACTCTTGGCTCTCCTGAAATGGCTCCTGGGGGCTGGGGGGCTGCTCTCTCCTGGCCTGCCGTGCCTCGCTCAGCCGCTTGGGCTCCTGCTGGTCTGCAGCTCAGCAGGCTCTGGGTAGAGCACTTGATGCGTGCCATGGTCTGGCTGTGCAAGAGACACCCCAGAGGGGCCTCACCTGGGGACAGAAGGCCAGGCTGATGATGGGCGGTGCTGCTTGCCCCCCTCCTGGGGGGCTGGGTGCAGAGGCACAGGCAGAGCAAGGTTTGCTGAGGCCAGAGCCCTTGGGCTGCTGCAGCTCTTGCCTTGTGTTGCTCCAAGGCGGACTGAGCAGCCAGCCCTTGCCAGTGTCCCCATCTCCTGCCATCTCTCTCCATCCTCCTTGCAGCTGCCAGAGATGAGGGACTCGGTCATCTCAGGCCAAGCCACTGCTGCTTCCCAGACCTCTTCTGGAGATGTTCTCGTCCTGCCAGAGTATGTTTGCTGGAAGGCTGGAAACACAGCGGCACAGGCTGACGGGGCCTCGCCTGCCCCTCCAGGACCTGGACTTCCTGCCCTGGTCCTCCGCCATGGGCTGCCTGGGGTGTCCTTTCTTCAGCCTGCTGCCTTCCTCCTCTTTCCAGGTACAAGCATGAGACCGTGCCTAGGACGGCAACGGTGAGAATAGACCCCGGCAGGACGTGTGACGGTTGCCCCAGGGCCAAAACCTGGTGCCAGTGGGAAGACAGGTAAGGGCCCAGCGGGTTGCTGGCAGGTTTCCTTCCTCCAGGTCTGGAGGGGATCAGAGCTGAGGCTGAGCCAGGATGCCTGGAAGAGGGAGAGGCACCTCCTGTGACTCTGGGTAGCTGTTGCGGTGAAGCCTGCAGGGAGCCCTTGTGGAACAAGGTCTGGGGACAGCCCTGCACCTCCAGTGGCCACTGGGACACCTTCCCAGGGGCGTTCAGCCAAAGGGACGAGAAGGACCAGCTTTGTCAGTGTGACAGCAGGCTCCAGCAGACCTGCAGGGCACTCTCGCGGGAACGGGGACACGATAGGCACCCAGAACACCCCCAAGATCCTGTTCTGATCCATTGTCTCCTCTCCTGTTCCCAGAGGAGCTTGCTGAGATGCAGCTCCTTCGTTGGGCAAGCCTTCCTCCAAAGCGGATTCCTGCAGGGCGTGTCAAGGCAGGGCAGGGACAGAAAGCTGGGGGCACGAAGCCTCGTGCCAGGTGAGACGCTTGCGGCCGGGGAGGAGGGTGACCCCGTGTCTCTCCTCCATGGGAGATGTTTCTCCTGGATGCAGAGGCCAGAGGAACTGTGCGTGTGTCTGCAGCCATAGGCCCCTGTTCCTCTTGTTGCTGAGGGAAGAGAGGGCCTAGACCTCAGGCATCCTGAATTGGAGTGGGGCTGCTGGGCACAGCCCAGCCTGACAGCACGGGGTCAGATGCAGCTGCAGAAGCAGCTCCTGCTGCGCTCCTATCAACGCACCCTGGAGCGTCTCTGCAGGCTGATACCGGCCATCCAGGAGAGCTCCGTCAAGGAGAAGGAGAAGGTGAAGGAGAAGGAGAAGAAGAAGGAGAAGAAGGTGAAGGAGAAGGAGAAGGAGAAGAAGGAGGAGAAAGTCCTTGCTTTGCTCACCAACAGAGTGGTGGACTTTGTTGCCAGAGCTATTGAGGAGAGACAAAAGGTAGGTGGGCTGGGCTGCTGCAGGGGGCCTGTTGCACTGGCCTGCAGAGCAGCGTCGCTCCACACCCGCCCCTTCTCACTGTGCTCTGCCTGTGTGTTCTTGGCACCCGCGGCCAGTTGCTTTGGTGCTTCCTGGGAGAGAAGTGGGCTACTCTGTCCTTGGCAAACGCACTTTTCACTCCGCTGGCCTGATGGGCCACAGCCGGAGGCCTCCCTTGGGGGTGTTTCTGTGTGCAAGGTGACTGCAAGGCTTGTCTGGGGTGGCCAGCTGCCAGGTGGCTTTTAGCCTGCTGGTCGCTTCGCTCCCTGCTCATTCCCAACAGGCTCTTTGCTGGAGCCTGCAGGAACCCAGGGGTAGAAAGGCAGACAGAAGGGGCGGAAGGGAGAGTGGGAATGAAAAGCACTCAGCCCTCTGCAGGGCAGACTAATGCTGCCTGCTGTTACATTTTGGTGGTCTTGCAGAGTAAACAGGTCAAGAAGAAGAAGAAGCTGCCACCACACATCTTGAAATACCTGAAGGAAGAGGAGGCAAAGAAGAAGAGAGAGCTGGCAGAGAGCAGGAGAAGAAAGAGAAGCCAGTCAGCGACCCGAACGAAGGCTAAGGGAGACCCGAAGACCAAGAGGGGCCAGGTACTTGGAATTCCAGCAGGAAAAGAACACTCTCTGCTGCAGGGGGACTGGCCTTGCAAGGTGCCTGTGGCATCCAAGCCTTGGTAGCAGCAGTGCTGCAGCAGTGCCGGCTGGCTGACAGCTGCCTTTCCGGAGCAAGAGGGGTGCCAGGTGGCTGTAGTGAACCCCCGCTGATACTCAGGCGTCACCCCAAGGACATGCTGAGGTCCTCCTCCTGGATTTCACCATCCCACTAGGGTCCCTGCCAGCAGGGTCTGGGGGTGGGCGTGCTGGGAAGCAGCACCCGGCGAGTGCGGGGCTGTTGTCTGAGAGTCTCTCCTGTGCAGGAATCCAGTTCCCCATTGCCAGCCGGGCGACCATCAGCCAGGAAGCCATCAGCCCGGCAATCACCAGCCGGGCGACCAGCAAGAAGGCAGCCATCAGCCCGGCAGTCACCAGCCAGGAAAGCACCAGGCAGGCCAGCACCAGCCGGGCAACCGTCAGCTGGGAAACAGTCAGCCAGGAAACCATCAGCCAAGCCTCCATCAGCCAGGCAACCCTCAGCCAGGCAACCCTCAGCCAGGCAACCCTCAGCCCGCCCTGCCTGTCCCAGGCAGAAGAGGGATTGCGGAGCTGACCTCCTGGAGAGGATGTTGGGGCAGCGGCAAGGGGCCAAGGGACATCCAGGCAGGGTGCAGCAGGACAACCGTGTCCCCCCAAAGCGGTAAGAGTGCGTCAGCTCCAGCCAAGGCCTGGGGCAGTGGGGTGCTGCTGAGCTGCAGGCGGGGCGCCAAGGAAGCCAAGGCCTGAGCCCCGGGGCTGCACAGAGCAGCTGGGCAGCTCTCCAGCCGTGGGAATGAGCTGGGCACAGCCGGACGGCAGGGGCCAAGGCAGGATGCTGGCAACTCCTGCTGCCTGGAAGGGGCTGTGGGGCCAAAGGGGGCACCAAGCGTGCGTGGGGCTGGGTGCGGGAAGAGAGAGGCAGGAGGGTCACAAGCCTCGGTCGTTGCTGTTGCAGGAGCCTTTCCCCGCGGACACAGCGGGTCCTGCTGCAGGTGGTGACGTGCATCCTGGGGCAGGTGGCCCGCAAGCGCAGGGGCCAGAGGGACGAGCAGAGGGATCTGCAGGAGAAGCTCAAGTGGTAAATCATCCCTCCCGAGGCGGGCGGGGCTTCCTCTGGCGCAGCTTCCTCGGCGGGGCTCAGAGGGGCTGTTGGTGGCCCCGGGCTCTCGGCAGGCGCCCAGCCCGGCAGCCCCGGCTGGGCAGCGCTCTGCCTCCCTGCGCTCAGCCCACTCTCTCCCGCTCTGTGTCGCAGCGAGCTGGCGGTGCTGCAGTGGAGCCGGGCGAGGGACGAGCCGCAGAGCAGCCAAGACCTGCAGGCAGCTGGAGCCCGACCCGCAGCCCAGGCTGGGCCAGGGCAGAGGAGCGCAGGAGCGGTACGTGGCGTGGGCTGGTGGGGCTGCAGCCGCCCGGGGAAAAGCACGGCTGCACGGCTCGGGTGTCTTCCAAGAGTGTGTCGTGTGTCAGCTCCAGAAGCCGCCCAGGACTTGTTGCCCTGCTGGTGTTTGTCCCGGCAGCGGCCCTGCCAGGCGTGTCTGGCACAGCCAGCAGCTGGGCTGCTCTCAGCCCCGGGGCACTTGGCTGCGGGGCCGTTGCAGAGAGGCTCTGCAGTCGGGCCTGCGAGCAAAGCAGGGCAAGAGGGGAGGCAGGGAGGGAGGGGGGAGAGCTCAAGTGGCCGCAGCCTCCTGCGGGGAGACTAAGGCTGCTGCTGCTGCTGCTGCTTTGCCCTGGCCCTGCAGGCACAGCCCCGCACCTGCACGGAGGAGGAGAGACAGAAGCTCTGGGACTCCTTGCGCAAGAAGTACCAGCAGAAGGCAAGGCAAAGGAAGAGAGAGCCATGGAAGCCCTGAAGGCTGCAGAGAGCAGGGAGAGCCATGGCATGCCCAGGTGCTGCAGGCAGGGAAAAAGAGCTGGGAGAAGAGCTTTGGTCTCCTGCCGGGGAGCCAAGGCGGGAAGGCAGGCTCAGCCCCCGGTGCCAGGTGCCCCTCTGCAGCCCCAAGCAGAGCTGGCTCTCAGGGAGCTGTGGGGTTGGATGGCAGCCTGGGGGTGTTTGGGAGAGGGGAGAGGCGGGAGGGTCCTCAGCTGAGGTGTCAGACTTTGTCCTTTTGCCTTTCTCCGTGGGCAGAGCAGCCACCTGCCTCCTCCGGAAGGCAGAGGGAAGAGCCCATTGCCCTGGTGCTGAGGAGGACTCCCTCAGGTAAAGATCTCTGAAGATGGCAGGTGTTTGCCCTGCCCGGCAGCGCCCTTCCTTCCTTTGACTCCCCACAGCCCCTGGGCAAAGAGGTCTTTTCCTGACAGCCCTGGTGGTGTGGAGAGCAGCAGGCCGGGCTTGCGGCACAGGGACCGTGGGCCTGCTCTGTCCAGGGGCAGATCCCACCACGTGTGGGGTCAGACGAGACCCGCAGTGTTGCTCTGCACCTCTCTGTGCATCCAAGACTGCAGAGCTTCGTGTTCAGCTCCTCAGCTCTGCGGCGCAGATCCCGCCCGCGTCGGTGAGTGCCAGGAGAGCCCCGGGACACAGAGGCTGCCCAGAGAGATGTCCAGCAGGAGCCTTCTCCAGCAGGGCCGGGCAGGCAGGCTGTGGGCAGCAGCACTTCCCCCTGTTGAGTAAAGTCTCGCTTGCAAACCACTGTGTCTGACTCTGTGGCTCTTTCCTTGGTGGCTGTGACATTGTCACTCAGCAGTGGGTGAGCTTTGGTGGGGCAGGGCAAGGCCGCTGCAGGCAAGAGGGCTGGAGGGCTCGGAGGGTCGCAAGATGACCGACTTGGGCCAGTCTTTTTCCTTGTGGCCATCATTCCTGTCAGGTGCTCTCGGCAGCTCTCAGAGCGGGCCGCCATCCAGGCAGGAGAGGCCTCGGCAACGTTTTGCAGGGATGATGTTTGGGGAAAATGCAAATGTGAATGGCTCTATCTATACAGTCAGAAAGTGTCCTTTAGGGAGGTAATGCAAAAGGTCTTATGCTTTTAAGGGAGAAGTTTAAGGACCAAAGGGAGGAGGGAAGGAAACCTATAGTCATTCCGCCTTAAGAGGTCACGCTGTGTGTGCAAGTATGAGGAGAGGAGTGTGTGTGTGTGTGTGTGTGGTGCTGTTCCCCTGAGGCTTGTCCCCGAGGCAGTTGGTGGCCCCTTCTCGCCAGGCAGGAGGGCAGGTCTGCAGCCCGTGGTGTCGGAGGGGCAGCCTCTCGGCAGCGGGTGCAGCGGCCGTTGGTTTCCCCTCCAGCGGCAGGAAGACGGGGAGGGGGCTCTGGCCCCGACCCCAGGGCTCGGGACCCCGGCACGCTCGGCGCTGAGGCCCAGGCTGGACCCGGGGCAGGCAGGCAGGCAGGGTCCCAGCAGCAGTGTCCGCAGCAGGGGGTGTCCCTCTCAGAAAGCGTCCGAACGGGCCTCAGGGAGGAGGGAAGGGCCCACCTGCTGCCCTCGCCCCTTTGATACCCCCTGACCCACCCGTCCAGTCAGTGTCACTGTCCAGAGCCAAGGAGCGTCCACCAGCCCCAAGTTAGGGTGGCGACTACCAGGGGCACAGGAGGGCTTGTCGCTCCTCCTTTCTGCCCCAGACCACATCCGTTGTATTTTTAACAAATAACTAAGACACAGTATAAATAAAACATTGTAAACATTGAAATTTATCAATCATCTAGTCTAAATCAAACTCTTACTAACATCTCAAACTCTTACTAACATGTCAGACTCCTATTACTTCTGGCAGTCATTAGGTTGCTCAATTGTTATTCTTGAACCGGATGAGAGCATTTGTATTATCATTCACCCTTGGATCCTGAGGTGTTTGTTCTAGTGGGAATCTTTAGAAAAATAGATCATTTAGGGAATTCCCAAATTTGAACCAAATTCCTGTCACTTCAGTGAGTTCTGCAATAATGTTCTTAATTACTGCCATCCAATACAATATATTGCAAACAACAACTCAAAGGCAAGAGCGGTTTGGTGCGAAGGTATCCATCCTACATGGAAATGAGGATTCTTCTTGGCAATTTTCGAATTTGTTGCCATTTCTCTTTATGCCCGACAGGCAGCCTGTCACTTTCCCAGTTATTACTCTCCCAGAAAGGAATCCATTCCACACAGCCTTTAAAAACCGCAAAGGAATCTGTGTAAATGTCCACAGTGTCCTTGGAGGCTTTTTCTTTTACAAAAACATGAAGAACAGCATTCAGTTCTCCCACCTGGGCGCTGCCCTTATCTTGGTTTATGATTTGTCTGCCTGTGGAAGGTTTAACTGCAGCAGACTGGAACAACCAAGTTTTCCCTTCTCTTCGCGACGAAGCATCTGCAAACGAAGCGTTAACCATTTCACTTCTATATTCTGGGGCTTCTTTGATAGGACTGGGAACTTTCCTTTTCAAATCCTTTTCATTTGTAGATTCAATTTGTTGTGGAATATTTAATGGTTTATCTGGGCCTTCTCCAAGTTGGGACAGCCCAGAATAGTACTCAATACGACTATAGCACTTTCTGATTGTACCCTTTTGGGATATTCCTTCTGGAGGGGCCTTTCCAGATAGTACTTGGCTAACTACCTTGAAAGGGCCTCAAAGAATTATGTTTTGTCTTTTAATGATCTTGCTGATTTCTTTTAGTGCTGTACACACTGTTAGCAATCCCTTTTCCAGAATAGAAGATCGGTTTTCTGAATCCTTCAATGCCTGAGAGTAAAAGCCAATTGATCGAGTACTCCCAGTAGGTCCCTGTTGCCAAAAATGATATGGTAAGGCACTGGCTGAAAACCCCCACTCTATGATTACGGGATCCCCTGGGTGAAGGGGGCCCAGAGTTTGGTATGTCTGTGCCTCCAATAATAATGGTTTGAGGGCCTCATCATGAGACTGATCCCATTCCCAGCAGGCACCCTGGGTCATGCCCGTGTTTCTCAGAGGGAAACATTGTTCTTCTGGTGTCCCCAGGAGGAACTTGCAGCCCTTGCCCCTCATCTCTTCCATGAGGCTCCTTGTAAAAAGGGAGTCTCCATCTTCTCGGGGGGCACCCTGTGAGGACTGGCACATGGCAACGAGCTCTGCCCGGAGCCTTCTCTCCTCCAGGCTGAACAGAGCCAGCTCTCCCAGCCTTTCCTCCCAGCCCAGGCTCCCCAGCTGTGGCTGCAGCGCCGCGGGCTGTTCCCTTTTCCCAGGCAGGGCAGCACTAAGCTCAGTGTTTGCCCAGACGCCAGTGGCCGTTGGGGCGGTTCAGCCGCCGTTCCATTCGCTGCTGTTGGCAGCTCCCTGGCAGGCCCAGAAAGGCCCTGGGAGGTCCCTGGACACCATGAAGAAGGCACAGGACTTCAGCAGTGTCCAGAGGAAATGGTGTATTTGTAGGCATCACAGAAGTGTTATCACCAGGGCTGACGGGCTCGGGGGGCGGCTGCGGCTTCGGGCCAGAGGAGATTGTCACAGCTCCTCACGGAGCCACGGCTGTGGGCCCTGCCCTGTGGCGAAGAAGTGCACGCCCTTGGAGTTTCCCAGCATCCCAGACCTTTCTTGTTCTTACAACGAGCTAGTTATACCCTTGGATAAGCTGACGCCAGCATCTTTCCTGTTTGTCAGAGCACCTGTCTGGCAAACAACAACTCAAAGGCAAGTATAGGAGGAGAGAATGTTACAGAGCACCTTGTTTAGGCCATGGGGTGATCAGTCCCACAGAGGTCACAAAGTAACTCCTCCAGAGTCCAGTAGCAGGTTGATCAGGCCTGATCCTGTCACCGAGATGTCTCTGGCTCTTTAAGCTGTCATGAATTGCAGTATATTAACCAACATCACTAGAACAGGTACACAGAAATGTAAACATACACACAAAACTGAAACGCCCATTTACTCAAGATGAATTATCCGTTTTGTACTGATTTTATGTTGTTTTGTCATTTAAATCAGATGCAACCCACGTATTTGAACTCACTGGTGTTTGTAAGGTGAGCTTGACCTCACCAGTATTTGGCAGGTTTGCCAAAACAGTCTGTCCAGGGTGGAGGGGAGTTTTGGATTGTTTAAAAGACCTTTTATTTTCTCCATGACCTTGAGTAGTGTTCAGGCGGGGGTACCAGTTCACCCCCCACCTATTGTTCACAGTAGTGACTGCATCCCTCAATCTTTCATCCCATTTCATGTCCTGTGGGCAAACGAGACTTTTAATTAACCCATTAGTGTGTTCTACTATCCCATTAGCTTGTGGATAATATGGGACAGGAAATGTCAATTTGATACCTTCCCTTTGAGCCCATTGTCGTACAAGATGTGAGGTGAAGTGAGTTCCCTTGTCAGATTGGCTATTTGTGGGTTTAGGTAGAATCCCAAACACTTTTTCTAAGAAGCAAACCGTGTTTTCACCATTTGCCTTCGAAACAGCTTCAGCACAGGTCAATCCTGACACCACTTCCACAATCACAATGATGTATTGTTTGTTTCCTGATCTTCGGAAGGGACCTGCCATGTGGACCACAAGGGTTTTCCTTCCCTGATATGCAGAGTGTCAGTTGTTAGGGGATGTGCCCCCAGTCTAATTTTGCAAAGCTCACATGAGGAAATGACTGTTTGGCACTGCTCGCGGGTGACAGGCCACCCACCAGCTTGTGCCTCTTTGTATAAATAATTTGTTTCAATTCCTGATTTTCTCCTTCTGTGACAGCTGACTGGATTTCCTTCACATCAATTCCAGGTAGCTCATCAACATAGTTATTCCACTTAGTAGCTTCATCCTCTAGAGCGGTTTGGTATCCATCCTACATGGAAATGAGGATTCTTTTTGGCAATTTTCCAAATGTGTTGCCATTTCTCTTTATGCCAGACAGGCAGCCTGTCAATTTCCCAGTTATTACTCTCCCAGAAAGGAATCCATTCCACACAGCCATCCATCCCAAACCTTAGCAGGGTTACTGCCCTGGACCATGGTCTGCTGCACCATCGGCACTGGCCATTTGTCCAGCGGCAACCCAACGAGACACGTGGAAAAGGGGTTTCTTGGAGAGGCAGCAGCCAAACACAAGGCATCTTGTCCGCTCAGGTTTGCCAATGTAATCCATACATTCTCCTCAGGAAGGCGGTTGCCCCAAAGGATTTGGGGCTTTATTCCCATTATTATTAAAACCAAACAACCAATCATGTTCCCAATGGCTGTAAGAGTCAGAATAAAGTCCTTCCCAAGTGTTCTGATGATTTCTCAATTGTCAACAGCATCAGAGGTTTCAGGTGTTTGATGAACAGATGCAGGGCCGGGGCTGCTGTTTGTTGATTGCAGTAAGGGTTCACGAAAGGGCCTCACGTTCTTTGCCGGGATCCATCTAGGGCCTTTCTCTGTGGGAACACAAGCATAACCTCTTCCCCACGTGACAAGAGGATCAGGTCCCATAACCTTACCTGTTTCAGGATCGCGAATCAACACAGGAGCTTTAGTCCGTCCCTCAAGGGAGGCATTTCCATGACAGTGCTGAACTATTGGAGGATTTTCATCTATTAAAGAGCAATTTAAAACATTAAAAACATACCAAGCTTTCTGTAATCGTTCCTCAGGGGTGGCAGTCCCCATTCCCCCTTTCTGTTGTTGTAAAATGCGCTTTAAAGATGATGAGATCGCTCACTCAAAGACTGGCCTGTAGGGGAATGAGGAATACCAGTGATATGTGTTATACCCCATAAGGCAAAGAAGTCATTTGTTGTCTTTGAGACATATGCTGGGCCATTATCTGTTCTAATCTGAGAGAGAAACGCCCAAGGTGGCACAGGCACGCATCAGGTGCTTTCGAACATCACGTGCTTTTTCACCTGTATGACAAGAAGCAAACAAAGCACCAGAGAAGGCATCAATAGAAGAGTGCACATATTTTAACCTGCCAAACTCCAGACAATGTGTAACGTCCGTTTGCCACAATTGTAAACTTTGTAAACCTCTGGGATTCACCCCCCCTGCTACTGAAGGAAAGGAATGTCTTTGACAGTCAGGGCAAACAGCAATAAGATTAGATGCTTGCTGTGAAGAGAGCCCAAACTGTCGTTTTAACCCTCCTGCATTTGGATGAAAAAAGGAATGACTAAGTTTAGCTTGTGCAATGCGATCTGGCAATACCTGTACTGGTAAGGTCATTAAGTCGGCCTGTCGATTTCCTTCTGCAATAAAGCCAGGTAGAGAAGTGTGTGACCTTGCATGCATGATAAAAGAGGGGTGAGGTCACAAATCTAAAAGAAAAATCAATTCCTGTAACAAAAGAAATAAATCAGGATGTGACACATCACGCGATAATGCTGCTTCGGCCCGCTCAACAACTCCTGCAACATAAGCTGAATCAGTGACAAGATTAAGTGGAGTAGACCACCTTCGAAAAGCCCAAACAACTGCAGGTAGTTCCACAATTTGAGGGGATCTGGGAACAGTAGTTATGTCTGAGTCCCATGGATTAGACTGAGAATCCCACCATAAAATGACTGATTTGTGTGACCTCCCAGACCCGTCTGTAAAAACTTTAAGGGCCTGTAATGGCTGGTCACTTCTTTTAGGCATAGGTAAAAAGTTAAAGCCAGTGGTAAAAAGCCTGTGCTGAGGTGGATGGGATGTAAGTTGGCCTGTATCATCTGCCAATGCCATAGCAAACGTGTCTGACCGCTGGTTTAGCCACTGTAGATAAATATTGGTAACAGGCAAACAGATACAGCAGAAGTCCACGCCCGCCAGCAACAACAAACGTTGCCTAGCCTTAACAATCAAAAAGGCAAACATCTCGTGCTGGGTTCAGATAGTTTTTGTTGGCTGATTTGATAAAAAGACCCACTCGATAATGAGCAGGGGATCTGACATTTGAGGATCCCACTGAAATATTAGCGCATGAGGCTGCCGGGCAGGATTGAAAAGAATAAGAGTGTCCCCTTTTAATGGGTCAAAAAAAAAGGGTTAGTTCTGCACTGGAGATTCCTAACAGTGGTCGGTACCCAGTTTTATTGTTCCCAGTCATTCCTGTGCATCATGTAGGCTCTCAATGTTTGCCTTTATCTGTAAGGGCTGAGGGGTTATGGTCTGAGCTCTTATGCGCCAACCTAAAGATTTCCATGGTGTTGTTTTCTGAACCTTTTCTGGCGCAATACAAAGGCCTGCTTTAGGAACAGCAGCCGTGACAAGGGCTAAAGCTTTCTCCATGACTTTCTGGTGTTGTGCAGCCACGAGGATATCATCCATATAAGGATATAATAATTGCATCAGGCCACTGCAGCCCCGAATAGGAACTAAGTACCCTAGCCACATACCACTGACAGATTGTAGGGCTGTTCTTCATTCCCTGTGGCAGAACAACCCAGGGATATCTCTGTAATGGAGCTTGCATCTTGACGCTTGGGGCTGAAAAGGCAAATTTAGGAGCATCGTCCGGATGCAATGGGATATTGAAAAAGCAGTCTTTAAGATCAATAACAGTTAGATGCCAATGTCTGGGAATCATAGTGGGAGAGGGGAGCCCTGGTTGGAGGGCTCCCATATCTTCCATAGCTTCATTAATTTTCTTTAAGTCATGGAGGCAAGCGCCACCTGCCAGTTTGTTTTTTTAATACAAAAACTGGTGAATTGTATGGACTAGTGGAAGGTACAATATGCCCCTCTTTAACTGTTCCATGACAGTTTTGAAGGGCACAAAGCTTTTCTAGTGGTAGGGGCCATTGATCCACCCAAATAGGAGTGTTTGTTTTCCAAGTAAACTGTAGGGTGTCACGCACTTCAATGACCCCCTCTAAAAATGGGTCTGAATGGAAATCCCCCATTGTGATAACACATCATGCCCCCATAAAACCATAGGGACGGGTAATACACAGGGTTTCACAGAGGCCATATGCCCTTCTGGGCTCCGGATTTGAATCAACTCAGTACTCTGGTGGCTTTTGTCAGTTCCCCCTATTCCGGCCAATGCTTGAGATACATTAGCAAGAGGCCATCGTGGGGGCCACTTGGCCTGAGAAATGACTGTTACATCAGCTCCAGTGTCTATTATTCCACTTAATGCTACTTGTTGTCCTTTATAGATAAGGATACATTGACACATAGGGCGTTTTTGTGAAATGGTTTGCGCCCATAAAATCTGTGGGTTCCCTGTAGATCCAAACCCTCCCCGCCTTTGTTGTGGTTGATAGGTGGAAGAAGGGTTTTCCCCTCTAGGAATCAATATCAATTGTGCTATACGACTACCTTTTGGCACTGTACAGGGAGGAAATGGGGTCCATGCCATGATTTTAATTTCTTCATTACTGTCAGAGTCAATGACCCCAGGTAATACAAAGAGTCCTGACAATGATGTAGATGATCTTCCTAACAAAAGTGCCTTCCTATTGGGGAGTAAAGGTCCCGAAACATTTGTTGAAAGTAAATGAACAGAAGAGTCAAGTAACGTTACTTCTTGGGAGGTTGCCAGGTCCAGTCCGGCACTGCCAGCTGTTGCTGGGCGAAGCCTTGAGGCACTGATGCTTCCCTCTGCTGAGACTGTGACATCGGCTGCAGTGGAAGTCCCTGGAAGTTATACTCAGATCAACACCGATTAGTATAATGATGTCCTTTCTGGCATCTCGGACAGATCCCAGGGGCTCTAGGTCTAGCCCCCCCCTTTTGTTGCCGAACAGTCTTTTTTCAGGTGTCCTGGTTTCCCACACCCATAACAATTCCCCAAGCCTGACAGACCTTTCATAGCTGCAAAAGCGGCAGCCATAGCCTCATATTTATGATCTACAGTACCTATCCTGTTACAGGCTTCAACCATCTCAGTCAAAGTAGGATTTTGATTAGGCAAGGAATTCAACAGCTTTTTACAATCAGCATGAGCATTTTCAACAGCTAGCTTTAACAACAATATTTCCCTAGCTTCCAAGTTATCAATTTGACGCTGCAAAGCCTGTTTCAACCTCTCAATAAACTGCATACAAGGCTCTCGGGGTTCCTGAGTAATGGTGGTAAAAGCCTTTTGTAGTCTTTGTGAGTCAGGGACCTTGAGAAAGGCTTTTCTAGCCTCTTCACGAACTGCTTCAAGGGCTTCCTGCGGACAGTCTGGAGCTTGGGTCACCATGTCTGTATGCTGACCCGTGCCAGTAAGGTGTTCAAGGGTAAGCGTGGCCAGTGCTGCTTTGTTATGCCCCGCATATGTTAAGAGGAGGGCCTGAAGCCCCCTCCTCCAATTTGAGTCCCATAACGAATACTGAGTCGGGGTCGGTAGCAGCTGCGTTAAAGACTTTAAATCATGAGGAGTCATTACATACATATCAAACACCGAATTAAGGAGGCTGGCAAAATACGGAGAGGAAAGCCCGTGTTCTGTGACGGTGCGGAGGAGCTCCTTAATGACCGAAAAAGACAGGGCTTCCCATTGCGGATTCCCCCCCCGGGCTTGGTACATGACAGGAGCAACGATTTTCTCAGCAATGTCCAGGTCTCCCTCTTTTAGAGCCTGCCGTCTTATAGAAGCCCACACATCGCGTGGATTGGGGGGATACAGGTCCGGCTCATGCTCCGGGTTGATAGGACCTGGGTCTAGGGGGTTATCTGGAGTATGACCCGCTGCATACGCACCCAAAAGTTTGGAATGTTGGGGCGGATTTTCTGGCATGGGCTCAGTAGGTGATCCCCCTGAGGGTAACAAGGGAGGCACCGTAGGGGTTTCTGCAGAAGCAGTGGCTTGCGGTCCTACGCCCTGTTCTTGGGCTTTCAAAGTCTCAAATATCCCCCTCCACCATGGGAGCAAGCCCTGTGCCTCCACATTCCCGGTTGTTGCTGCATCCCACAATTTAACCCCAACATTGCTCCAAAGTTCCCATGTAAAAATACTAGACGCAATCACGGAGGGTATTTTTATCTGCACCCACTTAAGCATCGCTTTGAGGTCATGCTCGGGAATGTTCCTCCCATGTTTTTAAAGGAGACACTTCATTAAATTATAAACGTCTCTTTCTGGGGGAGATACTTGATTCCCCTTGATCCCCACAGCTCACCTCCCAGCTCCGGAGGGATTTCAGGCCGGCCCGTTCCCGCCTCCTTTCAGCGGCTCATCCAACGTCCCGTGGGGCTCGCCGCAGGGCTGAGCTGGGCGGATCGTCGACCCATCACGTCGGGGTCACCAACTCGTGGCGATTGAGAGACGGGACGCAGCTTGATGCAAGCAAAATGTCATTTATTTTATACACAGGCTGCCTTTTATACACATTTTCACATTTATACAGTGGGCCGCTCCCAACCCCCCCGGCCCAGCAGAGGGGTGCAGCTCATGTCCACGGCGAGGACTGCACGTCCCCAGGGTCCTGCCACAGGGGTTCTGTGGGGACAAGGGAAGGCTGTGCTGGGCAGGGGTGTCAAGGGCTGAGCAGCGGGAGCTGCGTGGGAGAGGGTGAGGGGCTGCTGAGGCCCCGAGCGCAGCCAGCTCCCCCCGAGGGCTGAGCAGCCATCGCCTGCCCAAGCTGCGCAGCCAGGCCAGCCTGCCCTCCCGCCACAGACCTGCCGGGGAAGAGGGGCAGGAAGAAGCAGGGAGGGGCAGCAGGAAGCCCCTCAGCACTTGCAGCCCCGTGTGGGGACGTGGCAGGGCTGAGGCGCGGCCTGGGGAAAGCCCTCCTGCTGAGCAGACCGTGAGCTGGGGGCAGCTCCCTGAGGCCCCTGCCCACTGCAGAGCCCCCCTGGCAGGGGCACGGGTGTGTGCTGCCCCTCTGTGACACGCTCTGACGTCACAATGGGACAGCCCCCATATCCCCAGGCCACCAGCATCCAGCCCACACACCCGAGGCCGGGCCGAGGGGACTCCAGATGCTGGGGCTGCTCTTGCCAGCACTCTGCTTCAGCCGAGCTGCTCTGCAGGGAGGAGGAGCAGGGAGAGAGGCAGCAGCACAGCACGGGGAGCGCTGAAGGGCGCAGCGGACGAGGAGGAGGACGAGAAGGAGGCTTTTGGCGGGAAGCAAGAGAGCCCTTGGCCGCCACCTGCTGCAGTTGTTGACCCGAGCAAGGCTGCAGCTAAGATGGCCACAGAGTGCTTCTTGCCTGCCCGCCTGTGCCCGACAATGCAGAGGATCCAGAGGGCTGGTAAGGAGTGTTGCTGGCTCAAGGGCATCTCTGCCAACAGGCACGGAAAGCCTGAGGGCTGTGGGGGTGGCTGCTCAGGATGGCTGCCTGCAAGAGGGCACCTGCTGGAGCAGCCCTGAGGGCTGAGGGGCGCATCTGCCAGACACGGCTCCTCCTTCTCTCCTGACACGGCCCCTGCCTTCCTGGGGCAGCCCAGGCGCAAGTCCCTGGCCCTGAAGGGCTGCTCTTTGCCTCGGGGAAGGCGCGAAGGTGCTGGTGGGCCACACGGAGTGGCTGGCTTCAGAGATGGGGCACGGGGAAGCTGCTTCCTGCTGGGGAGCCGGCGGCACCTGCTCGGAGCAGCTGAGACCTCTGTGGAGCACAGCACTGTGCCCTTGCTGGCAGGTCAAGCCGCTGCCGGTTTCCCGCAGGAGCGCGGCACAGCCGCCAGGAAAGGAGCCCTCGGGGAGGCAGGCTGGGCTGTCCCGTGCTTCTCCTCGGGGTCTGGAGAGACCACCTGAAACGCTCGTGTGTTTTGGAGACCTATCAGTCCTTGGAGGCGGAGTGGGCTGAAGGGTTTTGAGGTTGCTGCCTCAGAGCGTGACGTGTCCTCCCCTTGTTTTTGCAGCGTTCGACAGGCTCTGGATCAGCATTTCGTTTTACCTCAGCCAACAGCTGGCTCTCCACCAGGTGGGACTTGCCTTCTGCTCCTCCCCTCCCACCCTGATGAAGGCTGACAAAGTCCGGACAGCCCTTTGCCACGGAGTACAGCTGTTCTCCCTGACCTCTCGGCTTCCTCGTGGGCAAAGGGGAGGGAGAGGGACCAGCGCAGACCCTGTTTGTCTTCTCCCAAGGTTTCCAAAGAGCCCCCCTGGCTCTTGGGTTGCTGAGGCCTGGGCAGGGCACTGCGCACCGTCCCCACTCTCTGACCAGCCGTCCAGCTGTCCCTCCAAGACTTCTTCTGACGCACCATCTCCTCTGTTTCAGGATGTCCACATTCCTGGTCTGGGGACATTTGCGGTGGTGAAGAAGGCAGTAGTCAGGACGGGGAAGGATCTGGTGGTTGTGGTGAGACCCGTGTTCCGCCTGTGCCAGACTGTTGCAACGCATTATGGCCTCCGATGCGCTGACACAGCCGCTGCTGGTAAGCAGGCAGGCTGAGAGCAGCACTTGCCCTTGAGCAGAGCGGGGAGGTGGGCTCTGCTGCCCAGAGGGGACTGAGCAGAGGGCGAGCTTCTGGGCAGAGGCTGTGGCAGCCGGGCAGCTCCGGAGCCACCTCTTGCCTGAGGGCCTGGCAGCTGCTGCCTTGGACCGCTGCCTGCTGGGCAGCTCTGCAAGGCCCCCCGTTCCTCTTGTCTTTCAGTTCCTGGACGTCGTAAGCAGCTGCCCTATGCTCGGATCGCCTCAGACGACGGTGTCTTGCAGAGCACGGTGCAGCTTTGCATGGAAAGGACCCTGCGTCTTTTCCACATCTGCCTGCAGACCGGGAAGAACGTTGCCATTGTTTGGCGGGACGTGGGCATGCTGATTGTCCAGGGCAAGGACCTGAAAATGAGCTTTTACAGGGACTTTCTGCGAAGGCTCAACGGGACTGACAAAGCCATGGAAGCTCTTCTCAGGGTAGGATGTTCCTCTTCCCAGCACCACTCTTGGCTCTCCTGAAATGGCTCCTGGGGGCTGGGGGGCTGCTCTCTCCTGGCCTGCCGTGCCTCGCTCAGCCGCTTGGGCTCCTGCTGGTCTGCAGCTCAGCAGGCTCTGGGTAGAGCACTTGATGCGTGCCATGGTCTGGCTGTGCAAGAGACACCCCCAGAGGGGCCTCACCTGGGGACAGAAGGCCAGGCTGATGATGGGCGGTGCTGCTTGCCCCCCTCCTGGGGGGCTGGGTGCAGAGGCACAGGCAGAGCAAGGTTTGCTGAGGCCAGAGCCCTTGGGCTGCTGCAGCTCTTGCCTTGTGTTGCTCCAAGGCGGACTGAGCAGCCAGCCCTTGCCAGTGTCCCCATCTCCTGCCATCTCTCTCCATCCTCCTTGCAGCTGCCAGAGATGAGGGACTCGGTCATCTCAGGCCAAGCCACTGCTGCTTCCCAGACCTCTTCTGGAGATGTTCTCGTCCTGCCAGAGTATGTTTGCTGGAAGGCTGGAAACACAGCGGCACAGGCTGACGGGGCCTCGCCTGCCCCTCCAGGACCTGGACTTCCTGCCCTGGTCCTCCGCCATGGGCTGCCTGGGGTGTCCTTTCTTCAGCCTGCTGCCTTCCTCCTCTTTCCAGGTACAAGCATGAGACCGTGCCTAGGACGGCAACGGTGAGAATAGACCCGGCAGGACGTGTGACGGTTGCCCCAGGGCCAAAACCTGGTGCCAGTGGGAAGACAGGTAAGGGCCCAGCGGGTTGCTGGCAGGTTTCCTTCCTCCAGGTCTGGAGGGGATCAGAGCTGAGGCTGAGCCAGGATGCCTGGAAGAGGGAGAGGCACCTCCTGTGACTCTGGGTAGCTGTTGCGGTGAAGCCTGCAGGGAGCCCTTGTGGAACAAGGTCTGGGGACAGCCCTGCACCTCCAGTGGCCACTGGGACACCTTCCCAGGGGCGTTCAGCCAAAGGGACGAGAAGGACCAGCTTTGTCAGTGTGACAGCAGGCTCCAGCAGACCTGCAGGGCACTCTCGCGGGAACGGGGACACGATAGGCACCCAGAACACCCCCAAGATCCTGTTCTGATCCATTGTCTCCTCTCCTGTTCCCAGAGGAGCTTGCTGAGATGCAGCTCCTTCGTTGGGCAAGCCTTCCTCCAAAGCGGATTCCTGCAGGGCGTGTCAAGGCAGGGCAGGGACAGAAAGCTGGGGGCACGAAGCCTCGTGCCAGGTGAGACGCTTGCGGCCGGGGAGGAGGGTGACCCCGTGTCTCTCCTCCATGGGAGATGTTTCTCCTGGATGCAGAGGCCAGAGGAACTGTGCGTGTGTCTGCAGCCATAGGCCCCTGTTCCTCTTGTTGCTGAGGGAAGAGAGGGCCTAGACCTCAGGCATCCTGAATTGGAGTGGGGCTGCTGGGCACAGCCCAGCCTGACAGCACGGGGTCAGATGCAGCTGCAGAAGCCTCTCCTGCTGCGCTCCTATCAACGCACCCTGGAGCGTCTCTGCAGGCTGATACCGGCCATCCAGGAGAGCTCCGTCAAGGAGAAGGAGAAGGTGAAGGAGAAGGAGAAGAAGAAGGAGAAGAAGGTGAAGGAGAAGGAGAAGGAGAAGAAGGAGGAGAAAGTCCTTGCTTTGCTCACCAACAGAGTGGTGGACTTTGTTGCCAGAGCTATTGAGGAGAGACAAAAGGTAGGTGGGCTGGGCTGCTGCAGGGGGCCTGTTGCACTGGCCTGCAGAGCAGCGTCGCTCCACACCCGCCCCTTCTCACTGTGCTCTGCCTGTGTGTTCTTGGCACCCGCGGCCAGTTGCTTTGGTGCTTCCTGGGAGAGAAGTGGGCTACTCTGTCCTTGGCAAACGCACTTTTCACTCCGCTGGCCTGATGGGCCACAGCCAGAGGCCTCCCTTGGGGGTGTTTCTGTGTGCAAGGTGACTGCAAGGCTTGTCTGGGGTGGCCAGCTGCCAGGTGGCTTTTAGCCTGCTGGTCGCTTCGCTCCCTGCTCATTCCCAACAGGCTCTTTGCTGGAGCCTGCAGGAACCCAGGGGGTAGAAAGGCAGACAGAAGGGGCGGAAGGGAGAGTGGGAATGAAAAGCACTCAGCCCTCTGCAGGGCAGACTAATGCTGCCTGCTGTTACATTTTGGTGGTCTTGCAGAGTAAACAGGTCAAGAAGAAGAAGAAGCTGCCACCACACATCTTGAAATACCTGAAGGAAGAGGAGGCAAAGAAGAAGAGAGAGCTGGCAGAGAGCAGGAGAAGAAAGAGAAGCCAGTCAGCGACCCGAACGAAGGCTAAGGGAGACCCGAAGACCAAGAGGGGCCAGGTACTTGGAATTCCAGCAGGAAAAGAACACTCTCTGCTGCAGGGGGACTGGCCTTGCAAGGTGCCTGTGGCATCCAAGCCTTGGTAGCAGCAGTGCTGCAGCAGTGCCGGCTGGCTGACAGCTGCCTTTCCGGAGCAAGAGGGGTGCCAGGTGGCTGTAGTGAACCCCCGCTGACACTCAGGCGTCACCCCAAGGACATGCTGAGGTCCTCCTCCTGGATTTCCCCGTCCCACTAGGGTCCCTGCCAGCAGGGTCTGGGGGTGGGCGTGCTGGGAAGCAGCACCTGGCGAGTGCGGGGCTGTTGTCTGAGAGTCTCTCCTGTGCAGGAATCCAGTTCCCCATTGCCAGCCGGGCGACCATCAGCCAGGAAGCCATCACCCCGGCAATCACCAGCCGGGCGACCAGCAAGAAGGCAGCCATCAGCCCGGCAGTCACCAGCCAGGAAAGCACCAGGCAGGCCAGCACCAGCCGGGCAACCGTCAGCTGGGAAACAGTCAGCCAGGAAACCATCAGCCAAGCCTCCATCAGCCAGGCAACCCTCAGCCAGGCAACCCTCAGCCCGCCCTGCCTGTCCCAGGCAGAAGAGGGATTGCGGAGCTGACCTCCTGGAGAGGATGTTGGGGCAGCGGCAAGGGGCCAAGGGACATCCAGGCAGGGTGCAGCAGGACAACCGTGTCCCCCCAAAGCGGTAAGAGTGCGTCAGCTCCAGCCAAGGCCTGGGGCAGTGGGGTGCTGCTGAGCTGCAGGCGGGGCGCCAAGGAAGCCAAGGCCTGAGCCCCGGGGCTGCACAGAGCAGCTGGGCAGCTCTCCAGCCGTGGGAATGAGCTGGGCACAGCCGGACGGCAAGGGCCAAGGCAGGATGCTGGCGACTCCTGCTGCCTGGAAGGGGCTGTGGGGCCAAAGGGGGCACCAAGCGTGCGTGGGGCTGGGTGCGGGAGGAGAGAGGCAGGAGGGTCACAAGCCTCGGTCCTTGCTGTTGCAGGAGCCTTTCCCCGCGGACACAGCGCGTCCTGCTGCAGGTGGTGACGTGCATCCTGGGGCAGGTGGCCCGCAAGCGCAGGGGCCAGAGGGACGAGCAGAGGGATCTGCAGGAGAAGCTCAAGTGGTAAATCATCCCTCCCGAGGCGGGCGGGGCTTCCTCTGGCGCAGCTTCCTCGGCGGGGCTCAGAGGGGCTGTTGGTGGCCCCGGGCTCTCGGCAGGCGCCCAGCCCGGCAGCCCCGGCTGGGCAGCGCTCTGCCTCCCTGCGCTCAGCCCACTCTCTCCCGCTCTGTGTCGCAGCGAGCTGGCGGTGCTGCAGTGGAGCCGGGCGAGGGACGAGCCGCAGAGCAGCCAAGACCTGCAGGCAGCTGGAGCCCGACCCGCAGCCCAGGCTGGGCCAGGGCAGAGGAGCGCAGGAGCGGTACGTGGCGTGGGCTGGTGGGGCTGCAGCCGCCCGGGGAAAAGCACGGCTGCACGGCTCGGGTGTCTTCCAAGAGTGTGTCGTGTGTCAGCTCCAGAAGCCGCCCAGGACTTGTTGCCCTGCTGGTGTTTGTCCCGGCAGCGGCCCTGCCAGGCGTGTCTGGCACAGCCAGCAGCTGGGCTGCTCTCAGCCCCGGGGCACTTGGCTGCGGGGCCGTTGCAGAGAGGCTCTGCAGTCGGGCCTGCGAGCAAAGCAGGGGCAAGAGGGAGGCAGGGAGGGAGGGGGAGAGCTCAAGTGGCCCCAGCCTCCTGCGGGGAGACTAAGGCTGCTGCTGCTGCTGCTGCTTTGCCCTGGCCCTGCAGGCACAGCCCCGCACCTGCACGGAGGAGGAGAGACAGAAGCTCTGGGACTCCTTGCGCAAGAAGTACCAGCAGAAGGCAAGGCAAAGGAAGAGAGAGCCATGGAAGCCCTGAAGGCTGCAGAGAGCAGGGAGAGCCATGGCATGCCCAGGTGCTGCAGGCAGGGAAAAAGAGCTGGGAGAAGAGCTTTGGTCTCCTGCCGGGGAGCCAAGGCGGGAAGGCAGGCTCAGCCCCCGGTGCCAGGTGCCCCTCTGCAGCCCCAAGCAGAGCTGGCTCTCAGGGAGCTGTGGGGTTGGATGGCAGCCTGGGGGTGTTTGGGAGAGGGGAGAGGCGGGAGGGTCTCAGCTGAGGTGTCAGACTTTGTCCTTTTGCCTTTCTCCGTGGGCAGAGCAGCCACCCGTCTCCTCCGGAAGGCAGAGGGAAGAGCCCATTGCCCTGGTGCTGAGGAGGACTCCCTCAGGTAAAGATCTCTGAAGATGGCAGGTGTTTGCCCTGCCCGGCAGCGCCCTTCCTTCCTTTGACTCCCCACAGCCCCTGGGCAAAGAGGTCTTTTCCCGACAGCCCTGGTGGTGTGGAGAGCAGCAGGCCGGGCTTGCAGCACAGGGACCGTGGGCCTGCTCTGTCCAGGGGCAGATCCCACCACGTGTGGGGTCAGACGAGACCCGCAGTGTTGCTCTGCACCTCTCTGTGCATCCAAGACTGCAGAGCTTCGTGTTCAGCTCCTCAGCTCTGCGGCGCAGATCCCGCCCGCGTCGGTGAGTGCCAGGAGAGCCCCGGGACACAGAGGCTGCCCAGAGAGATGTCCAGCAGGAGCCTTCTCCAGCAGGGCCGGGCAGGCAGGCTGTGGGCAGCAGCACTTCCCGCTGTTGAGTAAAGTCTCGCTTGCAAACCACTGTGTCTGACTCTCTGGCTCTTTCCTTGGTGGCTGTGACATTGTCACTCAGCAGTGGGTGAGCTTTGGTGGGGCAGGGCAAGGCCACTGCAGGCAAGAGGGCTGGAGGGCTCGGAGGGTCGCAAGATGACCGACTTGGGCCAGTCTTTTTCCTTGTGGCTTCATTCCTGTCAGGTGCTCTCGGCAGCTCTCAGAGCGGGCCGCCATCCAGGCAGGAGAGGCCTCGGCAACGTTTTGCAGGGATGATGTTTGGGGAAAATGCAAATGTGAATGGCTCTATCTATACAGTCAGAAAGTGTCCTTTAGGGAGGTAATGCAAAAGGTCTTATGCTTTTAAGGGAGAAGTTTAAGGACCAAAGGGAGGAGGGAAGGAAACCTATAGTCATTCCGCCTTAAGAGGTCACGCTGTGTGTGCAAGTATGAGGAGAGGAGTGTGTGTGTGTGTGTGTGTGTGGTGCTGTTCCCCTGAGGCTTGTCCCCGAGGCAGTTGGTGGCCCCTTCTCGCCAGGCAGGACGGCAGGTCTGCAGCCCGTGGTGTCGGAGGGGCAGCCTCTCGGCAGCGGGTGCAGCGGCCGCTGGTTTCCCCTCCAGCGGCAGCAAGACGGGGAGGGGGCTCCGGCCCCGACCCCAGGGCTCGGGACCCCGGCACGCTCGGCGCTGAGGCTCAGGCTGGACCCGGGGCAGGCAGGCAGGCAGGGTCCCAGCACCAGTGTCCGCAGCAGGGGGTGTCCCTCTCAGAAAGCGTCCGAACGGGCCTCAGGGAGGAGGGAAGGGCCCACCTGCTGCCCTCGCCCCTTTGATACCCCCTGACCCACCCGTCCAGTCAGTGTCACTGTCCAGAGCCAAGGAGCGTCCACCAGCCCCAAGTTAGGGTGGCGACTACCAGGGGCACAGGATGGCTTGTCGCTCCTCCTTTCTGCCCCAGACCACATCCGATGTATTTTTAACAAATAACTAAGACACAGTATTAATAAAACATTGTAAACATTGAAATTGATCAATCATCTAGTCTAAATCAAACTCTTACTAACATCTCAAAGTCTTACTAACATGTCAGACTCCTATTACTTCTGGCAGTCATTAGGTTGCTCAATTGTTATTCTTGAACCAGATGAGAGCATTTATATTATCATTCACCCTTGGATCCTGAGGTGCTTGTTCTAGTGGGAATCTTTAGTGAAGTCGTCTCACTCGAGCACAGTTTATCCACAAAGGACATATGCTGGCTATACACGGATACAAGATTATGAATAGAATAATTGCAGTTATTATAACACAAACTCAGTTTTCAATCCTAGTGGAAAAAAGGAAAGAAAAATAGATCATTTAGGGAATTCCCAAATTTGAACCACGTTCCTGTCTCTTCAGTTAGTTCTGCCATAATGTTCTTAATTACTGCCATCCAACAATATATTGCTAACAACAGCTCAAAGGCAAGTATAGGAGGAGAGAATGTTACAGAACACCTTGTTTAGGCCATGGGGTGATCAGTCCCACAGCGGTCACAAAATAACTCCTCCAGAGTCCAGTAGCAGGTTGATCAGGCCTGGTCTTGTCACCGAGATGTCTCTGGCTGTTTAAGCTGTCATGATTTGCAATATATTAACCAACATCACTAGACACAGGTACACAGAAATGTAAACATACACACAACATGAATTATCCGTTTTGTACTGATTTTATGTTGTTTGTCATTTAAATCGGATGCAACCCATGTATTTGAATTCACTGGTGTTTGTAAGGTGAGCTTGACCTCACCGGTATTTGGCAGGTTTGCCAAAACAGTCTGTCCAGGGTGGAGGGGAGTTTTAGATTGTTTAAAAGACCTTTTATTTTCTCCATGACCTTGAGTAGTGTTCAGGCGGGGGTACCCGTTCACCCCCCACCTATTGTTCACAGTAGTGACTGCATCCCTCAATCTTTCATCCCATTTCGAGTCCTGTGGGCAAACGAGACTTTTAATTAACCCATTAGTGTGTTCTACAATCCCATTAGCTTGTGGGTAGCATGGGACATGAAATGTCAATTTGATACCTTCCCTTTGAGCCCATTGCCGTACAAGATGTGAGGTGAAGTGAGTTCCCTTGTCAGATTGGCTATTTGTGGGTTTAGGTAGAATCCCAAACACTTTTTCTAAGAAGCAAACCCTGTTTTCACCATTTGCCTTCGAAACAGCTTCAGCACAGGTCAATCCTGACACCACTTCCACAATCACAATGATGTATTGTTTGGTTCCTGATCTTCGGAAGGGACCTGCCATGTGGACCACAAGGGTTTTCCTTCCCTGATATGCAGAGTGTCAGTTGCTAGGGGATGTGCCCCCAGTCTAATTTTGCAAAGATCACATGATCCCTTTCACCTACACTGCTCTCCAGCAGGTCAGCCCCCAACCTGTACTGGTACATGGCATTTTTCTTCCCCAAATGCAAAACTCTACACTTGCCCTTGTTGAACTTCATCAGGTTTTTCCCCGCCCAACTCTCCAGCCTGTCTAGGTCTCTCTGAATGGCAGCACAGCCTTCTGGTGGGTCAGCCACTCCTCCCAGCTTGGTGCCATCAGCAAACTTGCTGAGGGTACATTCTGTACCCTCATCCAGGTCGTTGAGGAAGATGTTGAACAACACCGGTCCCAGTACTGACCCCTGAGGGACTCCACTAGTCACAGGCCTCCAACTAGATTCTGCCCCGTTGACTACAACTCTCTGACTTCTACCTTTCAAGCAGTTCTTGATCCACCTCACTGCCTGATCATCAAACCCATACGTGATCAACGTATCTACAAGGATGCTGTGGGAGACGGTGTCAAATGCTTTACTGAAATCAAGATAGAGCACATCTACCGCTCTACCATCATCTATCCACCTAGTAATTTCCTCATAGAAGGCTATGAGGTTAGTCAAACACGACTTACCCTTGGTAAAACCATGTTGACTGCTCTTGATGACCCCCATGTCCTTGATATGTCTAGAGATAGTGCCAAGGACAAGTTGTTCCATCACCTTTCCAGGGATGGAGGTGAGGCTGACCGGTCTATAGTTACCCGGGTCCTCCTTCTTGCCCTTCTTGTAGACTGGAGTGACATTTGCTATCCTCCAGTCCTCAGGCACCTCTCCTGTTACCCATGACTTACCGAAGATGATGGAGAGTGGCCTAGCAATGACCTCCGCCAGCTCCCTCAGCACCCTTGGATGCATTTCATCTGGACCCATCGATTTATGGATGTCCAGATTACTCAACTGATCCCTAACCCAATCCTCATCTACCTGGGCAAACTCCTCCTTTATCTTGACTTCTTCTGGGGCTATATGAGACTGGGGCTCATGGGGAAAGCCTGCAGGAGTAAAGACAGAGGCAAAGAAGGCATTCAGCACCTCTGCCTTCTTTATATCCTCTGTCACCAGGGCACCCGCCTCATTCAGCAGTGGGCCTATATTGCCTCTGGTATTAGTTTTGGTGGCTATGTATTTGAAAAAGCCCTTTCTATTGTCCTTAACCCGACTTGCAAGGTTACGTTCCAAGGAGGCCTTAGCTTTCCTAGTTGCCTCCCTACATTCTCTGACAACAGTCCTATATTCCTCCCAAGTGACCAGCCCCTCCTTCCATGATCTATAGATTTTCCTTTTCCACTTGAGTATGCCCAGCAGTTCCTTTTTTAACCACGCTGGTCTCCTAGCTCCCTTACTGGATTTGCTACCCAGTGGGACACACTGATCCTGTGCTTGCAAGAAGTGGTCCTTGAATGTTGACCAGCTATCTTGAGCCCCTTTACCCTCCAGCACCCTGTCCCTTAACAATTGATTGAGGAGGCCGAAGTTTGCTCTGTGGAAGGCCAGGGTTCTGGTCCTGCTGGGTATTCTGTTCCTCCCACACAGGATCCTGAACTCCACCATCTCATGGTCACTGCAGCCAAGGCTGCCATTGACCACCACTGCTTCAACAAGGCCCTCCTTGTTGGTGAGCACAAGATCCGGCAGCGCTCCTCTTCTAGTCGGCTTGTCCACCATTTGCATTAAGAAGTTGTCATCAATGCATTGGAGGAACCTCCTGGACTGTGCAAGGCTGGCTGTGTAAGTCTTCCAGCAGATATCGGGATAGTTAAAGTCTCCCATGAGGACCAAGGACTGTAGTTGTGAGGCTGCTTTCAGCTGCCTGTAGAAAGCCTCATCAACTTCCGCATCTTGATCAGGAGGCCTGTAGTAGACTCCCACAACTGTACCACCCATACCACCCTGCCCTTTAATTCTTACCCACAGACTTTCAACTTGCCCCTCATCAGCCCCTGCACAAAACTCGATACATTCTAGTTGCTCTCTCACATAAAGAGCAACTCCACCACCTCGCTTCACCGACCGATCTTTCCTAAAAAGCACAGAGCCATCCATGGCCACATTCCAGTCGTGTGAGCTGTCCCACCATGTCTCTGTTATTGCTACCAGATCATAACCCTTAGACCGCACACAGACCTCTAACTCTCCCTGTTTATTCCCCATGCTGCGTGCATTGGTGTACAGGCATTTCAGGAAGCAAGCAGAGCACACTGGTGGGACCAAATCCTCCTTAGACCACCTTCCTTCAGGCCCTGGTATGTTCCTCTTGGGCTTGTCCCTAACAGACCCACTTTTCTCCCCTTCCCCCTTCACATCTAGTTTAAAGCTCTCTCAATGAGCCCTGCCAAGTCCTGCCCCAAAAGCCTTTTCCCCCTCTGGGACAGGTGCATCTCACCTGCCACCATCAGGCCAGGTGTCTCATATAGCAGCCCATGATCAAAAAAACCAAAGCCCTGCCTTTGGCACCAGCCTTGTAGCCATTCATTCATTAGCAAACTCTTCCTGTTTACCTCTCCACCCATTCTTACAGGAGGTATGGAGGCAAACACTACTTGCGCTCCAGAACCCCTAACTAGCCGTCCCAGGGCCCTGAAGTCTCTCTTCATTGCCCTTACATTTCTTGTAATAATTTCGTCACTGCCAACCTGAAAAATCAGCAGTGGGTAGTAATCAGATGGATTTACCATACTAGAGAGTCTCCTTTTAACATCTCTAATGCGAGCCCCAGGGAGGCAGCAGACCTCCCTGTGGGATGGGTCCGGTCGACAGATGGGCCCTTCTCTTCCCCTCAGAAGGGAGTCACCCACCACAATTACCCTCCTCTCCTTCTTAGTTGAAGAAGTCCTAAGGCATGGAGCTGAGCAACAAGTCCTAGGTGCTTCACTAGGCAAATCTATCGCTCCGACTTCATTTTCCTGTCCCTGAAGTACCAAGGCTTCATACCTATTCTTCAAGGGCAATTCGGAGGGCGGAGGGGGTTGGGAGGGTTTTTGCTTGCCTCTCCGAGGACGGACCTCCCTCCATTCCTCCATGTCCCTAAAGTTCTCTCCTTCTGTCTGAGGACAGGCAGGGAGGGGATCCATCACTTGTTCTAGCACCTCTTCTTTCTGCCCTTGCCTCAGGGTTTGGCTCCACCAATCTATTTCGCTCTCACATTCTCTGATAGTTCTTCGTCTTTCAACCTCCTCTGTCAGTCTAACCACCTGCCTGAGGAGATCACTGATTTGCTCACACGGCACACACGCGGTGCCACGGGCTCCCTCTGGTACCAGTGCCAGGCTCAGGCACTCGCTGCAGCCAGACACCTGCACAGCTGCGTGCCTGCTCAGAACCTCCGTCTGAGTTCCCATATTCTTTTTCAATACGGTTTTAGGGCGTGTTGTCACCATGCTAGAGAAAGCTACCGGTGTCTTCTTCTCCCTGCCTCCACTCGCGCCGCTCTCCGCGTGCGCTCGCGCTCCCCGCCCTCGCGCCACTTCCTGCTCCTGCCGCTCTGCGCTCTGCGCTGCCGCGTGCTCTGAGGAGCTGCCGAGATGGCCGCTGTTAAACCTGCCGCCGTTCTCAGCCACGGCCCCCGCCACGTCAGCCTTCCTGTTCCTCTCAGGATTCCCGCTCAGACTCGGGTCTCCTCGCTCTGCTCCGGCTTCGCCGTCTCCGGGAAGCCCGGCCCCTTCTCTAATCCTCAGGAATTAAAGGAGCAGCTCTCACCGCTGCCGGTGCCGCTGCCGCTCTGCGCTGCCGCGTGCTCTGAGGAGCTGCCGAGATGGCCGCTGTTAAACCTGCCGCCGTTCTCAGCCTGAGGGCTGTGGGGGTGGCTGCTCAGGATGGCTGCCTGCAAGAGGGCACCTGCTTGAGCAGCCCTGAGGGCTGAGGGGCGCATCTGCCAGACACGGCTCCTCCTTCTCTCCTGACACGGCCCCTGCCTTCCTGGGGCAGCCCAGGCGCAAGTCCCTGGCCCTGAAGGGCTGCTCTTTGCCTCGGGGAAGGCGCGAAGGTGCTGGTGGGCCACACGGAGTGGCTGGCTTCAGAGATGGGGCACGGGGAAGCTGCTTCCTGCTGGGGAGCCGGCGGCACCTGCTCGGAGCAGCTGAGACCTCTGTGGAGCACAGCACTGTGCCCTTGCTGGCAGGTCAAGCCGCTGCCGGTTTCCCGCAGGAGCGCGGCACAGCCGCCAGGAAAGGAGCCCTCGGGGAGGCAGGCTGGGCTGTCCCGTGCTTCTCCTCGGGGTCTGGAGAGACCACCTGAAACGCTCGTGTGTTTTGGAGACCTGTCAGTCCTTGGAGGCGGAGTGGGCTGAAGGGTTTTGAGGTTGCTGCCTCAGAGCGTGACGTGTCCTCCCCTTGTTTTTGCAGCGTTCGACAGGCTCTGGATCAGCATTTCGTTTTACCTCAGCCAACAGCTGGCTCTCCACCAGGTGGGACTTGCCTCCTGCTCCTCCCCTCCCACCCTGATGAAGGCTGACAAAGTCCGGACAGCCCTTTGCCACGGAGTACAGCTGTTCTCCCTGACCTCTCGGCTTCCTCGTGGGCAAAGGGGAGGGAGAGGGACCAGCGCAGACCCTGTTTGTCTTCTCCCAAGGTTTCCAAAGAGCCCCCCTGGCTCTTGGGTTGCTGAGGCCTGGGCAGGGCACTGCGCACCGTCCCCACTCTCTGACCAGCCGTCCAGCTGTCCCTCCAAGACTTCTTCTGACGCACCATCTCCTCTGTTTCAGGATGTCCACATTCCTGGTCTGGGGACATTTGCGGTGGTGAAGAAGGCAGTAGTCAGGACGGGGAAGGATCTGGTGGTTGTGGTGAGACCCGTGTTCCGCCTGTGCCAGACTGTTGCAACGCATTATGGCCTCCGATGCACTGACACAGCCGCTGCTGGTAAGCAGGCAGGCTGAGAGCAGCACTTGCCCTTGAGCAGAGCGGGGAGGTGGGCTCTGCTGCCCAGAGGGGACTGAGCAGAGGGCGAGCTTCTGGGCAGAGGCTGTGGCAGCCGGGCAGCTCCGGAGCCACCTCTTGCCTGAGGGCCTGGCAGCTGCTGCCTTGGACCGCTGCCTGCTGGGCAGCTCTGCAAGGCCCCCCGTTCCTCTTGTCTTTCAGTTCCTGGACGTCGTAAGCAGCTGCCCTATGCTCGGATCGCCTCAGACGACGGTGTCTTGCAGAGCACGGTGCAGCTTTGCATGGAAAGGACCCTGCGTCTTTTCCACATCTGCCTGCAGACCGGGAAGAACGTTGCCATTGTTTGGCGGGACGTGGGCATGCTGATTGTCCAGGGCAAGGACCTGAAAATGAGCTTTTACAGGGACTTTCTGCGAAGGCTCAACGGGACTGACAAAGCCATGGAAGCTCTTCTCAGGGTAGGATGTTCCTCTTCCCAGCACCACTCTTGGCTCTCCTGAAATGGCTCCTGGGGGCTGGGGGGCTGCTCTCTCCTGGCCTGCCGTGCCTCGCTCAGCCGCTTGGGCTCCTGCTGGTCTGCAGCTCAGCAGGCTCTGGGTAGAGCACTTGATGCGTGCCATGGTCTGGCTGTGCAAGAGACACCCCCAGAGGGGCCTCACCTGGGGACAGAAGGCCAGGCTGATGATGGGCGGTGCTGCTTGCCCCCCTCCTGGGGGGCTGGGTGCAGAGGCACAGGCAGAGCAAGGTTTGCTGAGGCCAGAGCCCTTGGGCTGCTGCAGCTCTTGCCTTGTGTTGCTCCAAGGCGGACTGAGCAGCCAGCCCTTGCCAGTGTCCCCATCTCCTGCCATCTCTCTCCATCCTCCTTGCAGCTGCCAGAGATGAGGGACTCGGTCATCTCAGGCCAAGCCACTGCTGCTTCCCAGACCTCTTCTGGAGATGTTCTCGTCCTGCCAGAGTATGTTTGCTGGAAGGCTGGAAACACAGCGGCACAGGCTGACGGGGCCTCGCCTGCCCCTCCAGGACCTGGACTTCCTGCCCTGGTCCTCCGCCATGGGCTGCCTGGGGTGTCCTTTCTTCAGCCTGCTGCCTTCCTCCTCTTTCCAGGTACAAGCATGAGACCGTGCCTAGGACGGCAACGGTGAGAATAGACCCGGCAGGACGTGTGACGGTTGCCCCAGGGCCAAAACCTGGTGCCAGTGGGAAGACAGGTAAGGGCCCAGCGGGTTGCTGGCAGGTTTCCTTCCTCCAGGTCTGGAGGGGATCAGAGCTGAGGCTGAGCCAGGATGCCTGGAAGAGGGAGAGGCACCTCCTGTGACTCTGGGTAGCTGTTGCGGTGAAGCCTGCAGGGAGCCCTTGTGGAACAAGGTCTGGGGACAGCCCTGCACCTCCAGTGGCCACTGGGACACCTTCCCAGGGGCGTTCAGCCAAAGGGACGAGAAGGACCAGCTTTGTCAGTGTGACAGCAGGCTCCAGCAGACCTGCAGGGCACTCTCGCGGGAACGGGGACACGATAGGCACCCAGAACACCCCCAAGATCCTGTTCTGATCCATTGTCTCCTCTCCTGTTCCCAGAGGAGCTTGCTGAGATGCAGCTCCTTCGTTGGGCAAGCCTTCCTCCAAAGCGGATTCCTGCAGGGCGTGTCAAGGCAGGGCAGGGACAGAAAGCTGGGGGCACGAAGCCTCGTGCCAGGTGAGACGCTTGCGGCCGGGGAGGAGGGTGACCCCGTGTCTCTCCTCCATGGGAGATGTTTCTCCTGGATGCAGAGGCCAGAGGAACTGTGCGTGTGTCTGCAGCCATAGGCCCCTGTTCCTCTTGTTGCTGAGGGAAGAGAGGGCCTAGACCTCAGGCATCCTGAATTGGAGTGGGGCTGCTGGGCACAGCCCAGCCTGACAGCACGGGGTCAGATGCAGCTGCAGAAGCCTCTCCTGCTGCGCTCCTATCAACGCACCCTGGAGCGTCTCTGCAGGCTGATACCGGCCATCCAGGAGAGCTCCGTCAAGGAGAAGGAGAAGGTGAAGGAGAAGGAGAAGAAGAAGGAGAAGAAGGTGAAGGAGAAGGAGAAGGAGAAGAAGGAGGAGAAAGTCCTTGCTTTGCTCACCAACAGAGTGGTGGACTTTGTTGCCAGAGCTATTGAGGAGAGACAAAAGGTAGGTGGGCTGGGCTGCTGCAGGGGGCCTGTTGCACTGGCCTGCAGAGCAGCGTCGCTCCACACCCGCCCCTTCTCACTGTGCTCTGCCTGTGTGTTCTTGGCACCCGCGGCCAGTTGCTTTGGTGCTTCCTGGGAGAGAAGTGGGCTACTCTGTCCTTGGCAAACGCACTTTTCACTCCGCTGGCCTGATGGGCCACAGCCGGAGGCCTCCCTTGGGGGTGTTTCTGTGTGCAAGGTGACTGCAAGGCTTGTCTGGGGTGGCCAGCTGCCAGGTGGCTTTTAGCCTGCTGGTCGCTTCGCTCCCTGCTCATTCCCAACAGGCTCTTTGCTGGAGCCTGCAGGAACCCAGGGGTAGAAAGGCAGACAGAAGGGGCGGAAGGGAGAGTGGGAATGAAAAGCACTCAGCCCTCTGCAGGGCAGACTAATGCTGCCTGCTGTTACATTTTGGTGGTCTTGCAGAGTAAACAGGTCAAGAAGAAGAAGAAGCTGCCACCACACATCTTGAAATACCTGAAGGAAGAGGAGGCAAAGAAGAAGAGAGAGCTGGCAGAGAGCAGGAGAAGAAAGAGAAGCCAGTCAGCGACCCGAACGAAGGCTAAGGGAGACCCGAAGACCAAGAGGGGCCAGGTACTTGGAATTCCAGCAGGAAAAGAACACTCTCTGCTGCAGGGGGACTGGCCTTGCAAGGTGCCTGTGGCATCCAAGCCTTGGTAGCAGCAGTGCTGCAGCAGTGCCGGCTGGCTGACAGCTGCCTTTCCGGAGCAAGAGGGGTGCCAGGTGGCTGTAGTGAACCCCCGCTGATACTCAGGCGTCACCCCAAGGACATGCTGAGGTCCTCCTCCTGGATTTCACCATCCCACTAGGGTCCCTGCCAGCAGGGTCTGGGGGTGGGCGTGCTGGGAAGCAGCACCCGGCGAGTGCGGGGCTGTTGTCTGAGAGTCTCTCCTGTGCAGGAATCCAGTTCCCCATTGCCAGCCGGGCGACCATCAGCCAGGAAGCCATCAGCCCGGCAATCACCAGCCGGGCGACCAGCAAGAAGGCAGCCATCAGCCCGGCAGTCACCAGCCAGGAAAGCACCAGGCAGGCCAGCACCAGCCGGGCAACCGTCAGCTGGGAAACAGTCAGCCAGGAAACCATCAGCCAAGCCTCCATCAGCCAGGCAACCCTCAGCCAGGCAACCCTCAGCCAGGCAACCCTCAGCCCGCCCTGCCTGTCCCAGGCAGAAGAGGGATTGCGGAGCTGACCTCCTGGAGAGGATGTTGGGGCAGCGGCAAGGGGCCAAGGGACATCCAGGCAGGGTGCAGCAGGACAACCGTGTCCCCCCAAAGCGGTAAGAGTGCGTCAGCTCCAGCCAAGGCCTGGGGCAGTGGGGTGCTGCTGAGCTGCAGGCGGGGCGCCAAGGAAGCCAAGGCCTGAGCCCCGGGGCTGCACAGAGCAGCTGGGCAGCTCTCCAGCCGTGGGAATGAGCTGGGCACAGCCGGACGGCAGGGGCCAAGGCAGGATGCTGGCAACTCCTGCTGCCTGGAAGGGGCTGTGGGGCCAAAGGGGACACCAAGCGTGCGTGGGGCTGGGTGCGGGAAGAGAGAGGCAGGAGGGTCACAAGCCTCGGTCGTTGCTGTTGCAGGAGCCTTTCCCCGCGGACACAGCGGGTCCTGCTGCAGGTGGTGACGTGCATCCTGGGGCAGGTGGCCCGCAAGCGCAGGGGCCAGAGGGACGAGCAGAGGGATCTGCAGGAGAAGCTCAAGTGGTAAATCATCCCTCCCGAGGCGGGCGGGGCTTCCTCTGGCGCAGCTTCCTCGGCGGGGCTCAGAGGGGCTGTTGGTGGCCCCGGGCTCTCGGCAGGCGCCCAGCCCGGCAGCCCCGGCTGGGCAGCGCTCTGCCTCCCTGCGCTCAGCCCACTCTCTCCCGCTCTGTGTCGCAGCGAGCTGGCGGTGCTGCAGTGGAGCCGGGCGAGGGACGAGCCGCAGAGCAGCCAAGACCTGCAGGCAGCTGGAGCCCGACCCGCAGCCCAGGCTGGGCCAGGGCAGAGGAGCGCAGGAGCGGTACGTGGCGTGGGCTGGTGGGGCTGCAGCCGCCCGGGGAAAAGCACGGCTGCACGGCTCGGGTGTCTTCCAAGAGTGTGTCGTGTGTCAGCTCCAGAAGCCGCCCAGGACTTGTTGCCCTGCTGGTGTTTGTCCCGGCAGCGGCCCTGCCAGGCGTGTCTGGCACAGCCAGCAGCTGGGCTGCTCTCAGCCCCGGGGCACTTGGCTGCGGGGCCGTTGCAGAGAGGCTCTGCAGTCGGGCCTGCGAGCAAAGCAGGGGCAAGAGGGAGGCAGGGAGGGAGGGGGAGAGCTCAAGTGGCCCCAGCCTCCTGCGGGGAGACTAAGGCTGCTGCTGCTGCTGCTGCTTTGCCCTGGCCCTGCAGGCACAGCCCCGCACCTGCACGGAGGAGGAGAGACAGAAGCTCTGGGACTCCTTGCGCAAGAAGTACCAGCAGAAGGCAAGGCAAAGGAAGAGAGAGCCATGGAAGCCCTGAAGGCTGCAGAGAGCAGGGAGAGCCATGGCATGCCCAGGTGCTGCAGGCAGGGAAAAAGAGCTGGGAGAAGAGCTTTGGTCTCCTGCCGGGGAGCCAAGGCGGGAAGGCAGGCTCAGCCCCCGGTGCCAGGTGCCCCTCTGCAGCCCCAAGCAGAGCTGGCTCTCAGGGAGCTGTGGGGTTGGATGGCAGCCTGGGGGTGTTTGGGAGAGGGGAGAGGCGGGAGGGTCTCAGCTGAGGTGTCAGACTTTGTCCTTTTGCCTTTCTCCGTGGGCAGAGCAGCCACCCGTCTCCTCCGGAAGGCAGAGGGAAGAGCCCATTGCCCTGGTGCTGAGGAGGACTCCCTCAGGTAAAGATCTCTGAAGATGGCAGGTGTTTGCCCTGCCCGGCAGCGCCCTTCCTTCCTTTGACTCCCCACAGCCCCTGGGCAAAGAGGTCTTTTCCCGACAGCCCTGGTGGTGTGGAGAGCAGCAGGCCGGGCTTGCAGCACAGGGACCGTGGGCCTGCTCTGTCCAGGGGCAGATCCCACCACGTGTGGGGTCGGACTAGACCCGCAGTGTTGCTCTGCACCTCTCTGTGCATCCAAGACTGCAGAGCTTCGTGTTCAGCTCCTCAGCTCTGCGGCGCAGATCCCGCCCGCGTCGGTGAGTGCCAGGAGAGCCCCGGGACACAGAGGCTGCCCAGAGAGATGTCCAGCAGGAGCCTTCTCCAGCAGGGCCGGGCAGGCAGGCTGTGGGCAGCAGCACTTCCCCCTGTTGAGTAAAGTCTCGCTTGCAAACCACTGTGTCTGACTCTCTGGCTCTTTCCTTGGTGGCTGTGACATTGTCACTCAGCAGTGGGTGAGCTTTGGTGGGGCAGGGCAAGGCCGCTGCAGGCAAGAGGGCTGGAGGGCTCGGAGGGTCGCAAGATGACCGACTTGGGCCAGTCTTTTTCCTTGTGGCTTCATTCCTGTCAGGTGCTCTCGGCAGCTCTCAGAGCGGGCCGCCATCCAGGCAGGAGAGGCCTCGGCAACGTTTTGCAGGGATGATGTTTGGGGAAAATGCAAATGTGAATGGCTCTATCTATACAGTCAGAAAGTGTCCTTTAGGGAGGTAATGCAAAAGGTCTTATGCTTTTAAGGGAGAAGTTTAAGGACCAAAGGGAGGAGGGAAGGAAACCTATAGTCATTCCGCCTTAAGAGGTCACGCTGTGTGTGCAAGTATGAGGAGAGGAGTGTGTGTGTGTGTGTGTGTGGTGCTGTTCCCCTGAGGCTTGTTCCCGAGGCAGTTGGTGGCCCCTTCTCGCCAGGCAGGACGGCAGGTCTGCAGCCCGTGGTGTCGGAGGGGCAGCCTCTCGGCAGCGGGTGCAGCGGCCGCTGGTTTCCCCTCCAGCGGCAGCAAGACGGGGAGGGGGCTCCGGCCCCGACCCCAGGGCTCGGGACCCCGGCACGCTCGGCGCTGAGGCTCAGGCTGGACCCGGGGCAGGCAGGCAGGCAGGGTCCCAGCACCAGTGTCCGCAGCAGGGGGTGTCCCTCTCAGAAAGCGTCCGAACGGGCCTCAGGGAGGAGGGAAGGGCCCACCTGCTGCCCTCGCCCCTTTGATACCCCCTGACCCACCCGTCCAGTCAGTGTCACTGTCCAGAGCCAAGGAGCGTCCACCAGCCCCAAGTTAGGGTGGCGACTACCAGGGGCACAGGATGGCTTGTCGCTCCTCCTTTCTGCCCCAGACCACATCCGATGTATTTTTAACAAATAACTAAGACACAGTATTAATAAAACATTGTAAACATTGAAATTGATCAATCATCTAGTCTAAATCAAACTCTTACTAACATCTCAAAGTCTTACTAACATGTCAGACTCCTATTACTTCTGGCAGTCATTAGGTTGCTCAATTGTTATTCTTGAACCAGATGAGAGCATTTATATTATCATTCACCCTTGGATCCTGAGGTGCTTGTTCTAGTGGGAATCTTTAGTGAAGTCGTCTCACTCGAGCACAGTTTATCCACAAAGGACATATGCTGGCTATACACGGATACAAGATTATGAATAGAATAATTGCAGTTATTATAACACAAACTCAGTTTTCAATCCTAGTGGAAAAAAGGAAAGAAAAATAGATCATTTAGGGAATTCCCAAATTTGAACCACGTTCCTGTCTCTTCAGTTAGTTCTGCCATAATGTTCTTAATTACTGCCATCCAACAATATATTGCTAACAACAGCTCAAAGGCAAGTATAGGAGGAGAGAATGTTACAGAACACCTTGTTTAGGCCATGGGGTGATCAGTCCCACAGCGGTCACAAAATAACTCCTCCAGAGTCCAGTAGCAGGTTGATCAGGCCTGGTCTTGTCACCGAGATGTCTCTGGCTGTTTAAGCTGTCATGATTTGCAATATATTAACCAACATCACTAGACACAGGTACACAGAAATGTAAACATACACACAACATGAATTATCCGTTTTGTACTGATTTTATGTTGTTTGTCATTTAAATCGGATGCAACCCATGTATTTGAATTCACTGGTGTTTCTAAGGTGAGCTTGACCTCACCAGTATTTGGCAGGTTTGCCAAAACAGTCTGTCCAGGGTGGAGGGGAGTTTTAGATTGTTTAAAAGACCTTTTCTCCATGACCTTGAGTAGTGTTCAGGCGGGGGTACCCGTTCACCCCCCACCTGTTGTTCACAGTAGTGACTGCATCCCTCAATCTTTCATCCCATTTCGAGTCCTGTGGGCAAACGAGACTTTTAATTAACCCATTAGTGTGTTCTACAATCCCATTAGCTTGTGGGTAGCATGGGACATGAAATGTCAATTTGATACCTTCCCTTTGAGCCCATTGCCGTACAAGATGTGAGGTGAAGTGAGTTCCCTTGTCAGATTGGCTATTTGTGGGTTTAGGTAGAATCCCAAACACTTTTTCTAAGAAGCAAACCCTGTTTTCACCATTTGCCTTCGAAACAGCTTCAGCACAGGTCAATCCTGACACCACTTCCACAATCACAATGATGTATTGTTTGGTTCCTGATCTTCGGAAGGGACCTGCCATGTGGACCACAAGGGTTTTCCTTCCCTGATATGCAGAGTGTCAGTTGCTAGGGGATGTGCCCCCAGTCTAATTTTGCAAAGATCACATGATCCCTTTCACCTACACTGCTCTCCAGCAGGTCAGCCCCCAACCTGTACTGGTACATGGCATTTTTCTTCCCCAAATGCAAAACTCTACACTTGCCCTTGTTGAACTTCATCAGGTTTTTCCCCGCCCAACTCTCCAGCCTGTCTAGGTCTCTCTGAATGGCAGCACAGCCTTCTGGTGGGTCAGCCACTCCTCCCAGCTTGGTGCCATCAGCAAACTTGCTGAGGGTACATTCTGTACCCTCATCCAGGTCGTTGAGGAAGATGTTGAACAACACCGGTCCCAGTACTGACCCCTGAGGGACTCCACTAGTCACAGGCCTCCAACTAGATTCTGCCCCGTTGACTACAACTCTCTGACTTCTACCTTTCAAGCAGTTCTTGATCCACCTCACTGCCTGATCATCAAACCCATACGTGATCAACGTATCTACAAGGATGCTGTGGGAGACGGTGTCAAATGCTTTACTGAAATCAAGATAGAGCACATCTACCGCTCTACCATCATCTATCCACCTAGTAATTTCCTCATAGAAGGCTATGAGGTTAGTCAAACACGACTTACCCTTGGTAAAACCATGCTGACTGCTCTTGATGACCCCCATGTCCTTGATATGTCTAGAGATAGTGCCAAGGACAAGTTGTTCCATCACCTTTCCAGGGATGGAGGTGAGGCTGACCGGTCTATAGTTACCCGGGTCCTCCTTCTTGCCCTTCTTGTAGACTGGAGTGACATTTGCTATCCTCCAGTCCTCAGGCACCTCTCCTGTTACCCATGACTTACCGAAGATGATGGAGAGTGGCCTAGCAATGACCTCCGCCAGCTCCCTCAGCACCCTTGGATGCATTTCATCTGGACCCATCGATTTATGGATGTCCAGATTACTCAACTGATCCCTAACCCAATCCTCATCTACCTGGGCAAACTCCTCCTTTATCTTGACTTCTTCTGGGGCTATATGAGACTGGGGCTCATGGGGAAAGCCTGCAGGAGTAAAGACAGAGGCAAAGAAGGCATTCAGCACCTCTGCCTTCTTTATATCCTCTGTCACCAGGGCACCCGCCTCATTCAGCAGTGGGCCTATATTGCCTCTGGTATTAGTTTTGGTGGCTATGTATTTGAAAAAGCCCTTTCTATTGTCCTTAACCCGACTTGCAAGGTTACGTTCCAAGGAGGCCTTAGCTTTCCTAGTTGCCTCCCTACATTCTCTGACAACAGTCCTATATTCCTCCCAAGTGACCAGCCCCTCCTTCCATGATCTATAGATTTTCCTTTTCCACTTGAGTATGCCCAGCAGTTCCTTTTTTAACCACGCTGGTCTCCTAGCTCCCTTACTGGATTTGCTACCCAGTGGGACACACTGATCCTGTGCTTGCAAGAAGTGGTCCTTGAATGTTGACCAGCTATCTTGAGCCCCTTTACCCTCCAGCACCCTGTCCCTTAACAATTGATTGAGGAGGCCGAAGTTTGCTCTGTGGAAGGCCAGGGTTCTGGTCCTGCTGGGTATTCTGTTCCTCCCACACAGGATCCTGAACTCCACCATCTCATGGTCACTGCAGCCAAGGCTGCCATTGACCACCACTGCTTCAACAAGGCCCTCCTTGTTGGTGAGCACAAGATCCGGCAGCGCTCCTCTTCTAGTCGGCTTGTCCACCATTTGCATTAAGAAGTTGTCATCAATGCATTGGAGGAACCTCCTGGACTGTGCAAGGCTGGCTGTGTAAGTCTTCCAGCAGATATCGGGATAGTTAAAGTCTCCCATGAGGACCAAGGACTGTAGTTGTGAGGCTGCTTTCAGCTGCCTGTAGAAAGCCTCATCAACTTCCGCATCTTGATCAGGAGGCCTGTAGTAGACTCCCACAACTGTACCACCCATACCACCCTGCCCTTTAATTCTTACCCACAGACTTTCAACTTGCCCCTCATCAGCCCCTGCACAAAACTCGATACATTCTAGTTGCTCTCTCACATAAAGAGCAACTCCACCACCTCGCTTCACCGACCGATCTTTCCTAAAAAGCACAGAGCCATCCATGGCCACATTCCAGTCGTGTGAGCTGTCCCACCATGTCTCTGTTATTGCTACCAGATCATAACCCTTAGACCGCACACAGACCTCTAACTCTCCCTGTTTATTCCCCATGCTGCGTGCATTGGTGTACAGGCATTTCAGGAAGCAAGCAGAGCACACTGGTGGGACCAAATCCTCCTTAGACCACCTTCCTTCAGGCCCTGGTATGTTCCTCTTGGGCTTGTCCCTAACAGACCCACTTTTCTCCCCTTCCCCCTTCACATCTAGTTTAAAGCTCTCTCAATGAGCCCTGCCAAGTCCTGCCCCAAAAGCCTTTTCCCCCTCTGGGACAGGTGCATCTCACCTGCCACCATCAGGCCAGGTGTCTCATATAGCAGCCCATGATCAAAAAAACCAAAGCCCTGCCTTTGGCACCAGCCTTGTAGCCATTCATTCATTAGCAAACTCTTCCTGTTTACCTCTCCACCCATTCTTACAGGAGGTATGGAGGCAAACACTACTTGCGCTCCAGAACCCCTAACTAGCCGTCCCAGGGCCCTGAAGTCTCTCTTCATTGCCCTTACATTTCTTGTAATAATTTCGTCACTGCCAACCTGAAAAATCAGCAGTGGGTAGTAATCAGATGGATTTACCATACTAGAGAGTCTCCTTTTAACATCTCTAATGCGAGCCCCAGGGAGGCAGCAGACCTCCCTGTGGGATGGGTCCGGTCGACAGATGGGCCCTTCTCTTCCCCTCAGAAGGGAGTCACCCACCACAATTACCCTCCTCTCCTTCTTAGTTGAAGAAGTCCTAAGGCATGGAGCTGAGCAACAAGTCCTAGGTGCTTCACTAGGCAAATCTATCGCTCCGACTTCATTTTCCTGTCCCTGAAGTACCAAGGCTTCATACCTATTCTTCAAGGGCAATTCGGAGGGCGGAGGGGGTTGGGAGGGTTTTTGCTTGCCTCTCCGAGGACGGACCTCCCTCCATTCCTCCATGTCCCTAAAGTTCTCTCCTTCTGTCTGAGGACAGGCAGGGAGGGGATCCATCACTTGTTCTAGCACCTCTTCTTTCTGCCCTTGCCTCAGGGTTTGGCTCCACCAATCTATTTCGCTCTCACATTCTCTGATAGTTCTTCGTCTTTCAACCTCCTCTGTCAGTCTAACCACCTGCCTGAGGAGATCACTGATTTGCTCGCACCGCACACACGCGGTGCCACGGGCTCCCTCTGGTACCAGTGCCAGGCTCAGGCACTCGCTGCAGCCAGACACCTGCACAGCTGCGTGCCTGCTCAGAACCTCCGTCTGAGTTCCCATATTCTTTTTCAATACGGTTTTAGGGCGTGTTGTCACCATGCTAGAGAAAGCTACCGGTGTCTTCTTCTCCCTGCCTCCACTCGCGCCGCTCTCCGCGTGCGCTCGCGCTCCCCGCCCTCGCGCCACTTCCTGCTCCTGCCGCTCTGCGCTCTGCGCTGCCGCGTGCTCTGAGGAGCTGCCGAGATGGCCGCTGTTAAACCTGCCGCCGTTCTCAGCCACGGCCCCCGCCACGTCAGCCTTCCTGTTCCTCTCAGGATTCCCGCTCAGACTCGGGTCTCCTCGCTCTGCTCCGGCTTCGCCGTCTCCGGGAAGCCCGGCCCCTTCTCTAATCCTCAGGAATTAAAGGAGCAGCTCTCACCGCTGCCGGTGCCGCTGCCGCTCTGCGCTGCCGCGTGCTCTGAGGAGCTGCCGAGATGGCCGCTGTTAAACCTGCCGCCGTTCTCAGCCTGAGGGCTGTGGGGGTGGCTGCTCAGGATGGCTGCCTGCAAGAGGGCACCTGCTTGAGCAGCCCTGAGGGCTGAGGGGCGCATCTGCCAGACACGGCTCCTCCTTCTCTCCTGACACGGCCCCTGCCTTCCTGGGGCAGCCCAGGCGCAAGTCCCTGGCCCTGAAGGGCTGCTCTTTGCCTCGGGGAAGGCGCGAAGGTGCTGGTGGGCCACACGGAGTGGCTGGCTTCAGAGATGGGGCACGGGGAAGCTGCTTCCTGCTGGGGAGCCGGCGGCACCTGCTCGGAGCAGCTGAGACCTCTGTGGAGCACAGCACTGTGCCCTTGCTGGCAGGTCAAGCCGCTGCCGGTTTCCCGCAGGAGCGCGGCACAGCCGCCAGGAAAGGAGCCCTCGGGGAGGCAGGCTGGGCTGTCCCGTGCTTCTCCTCGGGGTCTGGAGAGACCACCTGAAACGCTCGTGTGTTTTGGAGACCTGTCAGTCCTTGGAGGCGGAGTGGGCTGAAGGGTTTTGAGGTTGCTGCCTCAGAGCGTGACGTGTCCTCCCCTTGTTTTTGCAGCGTTCGACAGGCTCTGGATCAGCATTTCGTTTTACCTCAGCCAACAGCTGGCTCTCCACCAGGTGGGACTTGCCTCCTGCTCCTCCCCTCCCACCCTGATGAAGGCTGACAAAGTCCGGACAGCCCTTTGCCACGGAGTACAGCTGTTCTCCCTGACCTCTCGGCTTCCTCGTGGGCAAAGGGGAGGGAGAGGGACCAGCGCAGACCCTGTTTGTCTTCTCCCAAGGTTTCCAAAGAGCCCCCCTGGCTCTTGGGTTGCTGAGGCCTGGGCAGGGCACTGCGCACCGTCCCCACTCTCTGACCAGCCGTCCAGCTGTCCCTCCAAGACTTCTTCTGACGCACCATCTCCTCTGTTTCAGGATGTCCACATTCCTGGTCTGGGGACATTTGCGGTGGTGAAGAAGGCAGTAGTCAGGACGGGGAAGGATCTGGTGGTTGTGGTGAGACCCGTGTTCCGCCTGTGCCAGACTGTTGCAACGCATTATGGCCTCCGATGCACTGACACAGCCGCTGCTGGTAAGCAGGCAGGCTGAGAGCAGCACTTGCCCTTGAGCAGAGCGGGGAGGTGGGCTCTGCTGCCCAGAGGGGACTGAGCAGAGGGCGAGCTTCTGGGCAGAGGCTGTGGCAGCCGGGCAGCTCCGGAGCCACCTCTTGCCTGAGGGCCTGGCAGCTGCTGCCTTGGACCGCTGCCTGCTGGGCAGCTCTGCAAGGCCCCCCGTTCCTCTTGTCTTTCAGTTCCTGGACGTCGTAAGCAGCTGCCCTATGCTCGGATCGCCTCAGACGACGGTGTCTTGCAGAGCACGGTGCAGCTTTGCATGGAAAGGACCCTGCGTCTTTTCCACATCTGCCTGCAGACCGGGAAGAACGTTGCCATTGTTTGGCGGGACGTGGGCATGCTGATTGTCCAGGGCAAGGACCTGAAAATGAGCTTTTACAGGGACTTTCTGCGAAGGCTCAACGGGACTGACAAAGCCATGGAAGCTCTTCTCAGGGTAGGATGTTCCTCTTCCCAGCACCACTCTTGGCTCTCCTGAAATGGCTCCTGGGGGCTGGGGGGCTGCTCTCTCCTGGCCTGCCGTGCCTCGCTCAGCCGCTTGGGCTCCTGCTGGTCTGCAGCTCAGCAGGCTCTGGGTAGAGCACTTGATGCGTGCCATGGTCTGGCTGTGCAAGAGACACCCCCAGAGGGGCCTCACCTGGGGACAGAAGGCCAGGCTGATGATGGGCGGTGCTGCTTGCCCCCCTCCTGGGGGGCTGGGTGCAGAGGCACAGGCAGAGCAAGGTTTGCTGAGGCCAGAGCCCTTGGGCTGCTGCAGCTCTTGCCTTGTGTTGCTCCAAGGCGGACTGAGCAGCCAGCCCTTGCCAGTGTCCCCATCTCCTGCCATCTCTCTCCATCCTCCTTGCAGCTGCCAGAGATGAGGGACTCGGTCATCTCAGGCCAAGCCACTGCTGCTTCCCAGACCTCTTCTGGAGATGTTCTCGTCCTGCCAGAGTATGTTTGCTGGAAGGCTGGAAACACAGCGGCACAGGCTGACGGGGCCTCGCCTGCCCCTCCAGGACCTGGACTTCCTGCCCTGGTCCTCCGCCATGGGCTGCCTGGGGTGTCCTTTCTTCAGCCTGCTGCCTTCCTCCTCTTTCCAGGTACAAGCATGAGACCGTGCCTAGGACGGCAACGGTGAGAATAGACCCGGCAGGACGTGTGACGGTTGCCCCAGGGCCAAAACCTGGTGCCAGTGGGAAGACAGGTAAGGGCCCAGCGGGTTGCTGGCAGGTTTCCTTCCTCCAGGTCTGGAGGGGATCAGAGCTGAGGCTGAGCCAGGATGCCTGGAAGAGGGAGAGGCAGCTCCTGTGACTCTGGGTAGCTGTTGCGGTGAAGCCTGCAGGGAGCCCTTGTGGAACAAGGTCTGGGGACAGCCCTGCACCTCCAGTGGCCACTGGGACACCTTCCCAGGGGCGTTCAGCCAAAGGGACGAGAAGGACCAGCTTTGTCAGTGTGACAGCAGGCTCCAGCAGACCTGCAGGGCACTCTCGCGGGAACGGGGACACGATAGGCACCCAGAACACCCCCAAGATCCTGTTCTGATCCATTGTCTCCTCTCCTGTTCCCAGAGGAGCTTGCTGAGATGCAGCTCCTTCGTTGGGCAAGCCTTCCTCCAAAGCGGATTCCTGCAGGGCGTGTCAAGGCAGGGCAGGGACAGAAAGCTGGGGGCACGAAGCCTCGTGCCAGGTGAGACGCTTGCGGCCGGGGAGGAGGGTGACCCCGTGTCTCTCCTCCATGGGAGATGTTTCTCCTGGATGCAGAGGCCAGAGGAACTGTGCGTGTGTCTGCAGCCATAGGCCCCTGTTCCTCTTGTTGCTGAGGGAAGAGAGGGCCTAGACCTCAGGCATCCTGAATTGGAGTGGGGCTGCTGGGCACAGCCCAGCCTGACAGCACGGGGTCAGATGCAGCTGCAGAAGCCTCTCCTGCTGCGCTCCTATCAACGCACCCTGGAGCGTCTCTGCAGGCTGATACCGGCCATCCAGGAGAGCTCCGTCAAGGAGAAGGAGAAGGTGAAGGAGAAGGAGAAGAAGAAGGAGAAGAAGGTGAAGGAGAAGGAGAAGGAGAAGAAGGAGGAGAAAGTCCTTGCTTTGCTCACCAACAGAGTGGTGGACTTTGTTGCCAGAGCTATTGAGGAGAGACAAAAGGTAGGTGGGCTGGGCTGCTGCAGGGGGCCTGTTGCACTGGCCTGCAGAGCAGCGTCGCTCCACACCCGCCCCTTCTCACTGTGCTCTGCCTGTGTGTTCTTGGCACCCGCGGCCAGTTGCTTTGGTGCTTCCTGGGAGAGAAGTGGGCTACTCTGTCCTTGGCAAACGCACTTTTCACTCCGCTGGCCTGATGGGCCACAGCCGGAGGCCTCCCTTGGGGGTGTTTCTGTGTGCAAGGTGACTGCAAGGCTTGTCTGGGGTGGCCAGCTGCCAGGTGGCTTTTAGCCTGCTGGTCGCTTCGCTCCCTGCTCATTCCCAACAGGCTCTTTGCTGGAGCCTGCAGGAACCCAGGGGTAGAAAGGCAGACAGAAGGGGCGGAAGGGAGAGTGGGAATGAAAAGCACTCAGCCCTCTGCAGGGCAGACTAATGCTGCCTGCTGTTACATTTTGGTGGTCTTGCAGAGTAAACAGGTCAAGAAGAAGAAGAAGCTGCCACCACACATCTTGAAATACCTGAAGGAAGAGGAGGCAAAGAAGAAGAGAGAGCTGGCAGAGAGCAGGAGAAGAAAGAGAAGCCAGTCAGCGACCCGAACGAAGGCTAAGGGAGACCCGAAGACCAAGAGGGGCCAGGTACTTGGAATTCCAGCAGGAAAAGAACACTCTCTGCTGCAGGGGGACTGGCCTTGCAAGGTGCCTGTGGCATCCAAGCCTTGGTAGCAGCAGTGCTGCAGCAGTGCCGGCTGGCTGACAGCTGCCTTTCCGGAGCAAGAGGGGTGCCAGGTGGCTGTAGTGAACCCCCGCTGATACTCAGGCGTCACCCCAAGGACATGCTGAGGTCCTCCTCCTGGATTTCACCATCCCACTAGGGTCCCTGCCAGCAGGGTCTGGGGGTGGGCGTGCTGGGAAGCAGCACCTGGCGAGTGCGGGGCTGTTGTCTGAGAGTCTCTCCTGTGCAGGAATCCAGTTCCCCATTGCCAGCCGGGCGACCATCAGCCAGGAAGCCATCAGCCCGGCAATCACCAGCCGGGCGACCAGCAAGAAGGCAGCCATCAGCCCGGCAGTCACCAGCCAGGAAAGCACCAGGCAGGCCAGCACCAGCCGGGCAACCGTCAGCTGGGAAACAGTCAGCCAGGAAACCATCAGCCAAGCCTCCATCAGCCAGGCAACCCTCAGCCAGGCAACCCTCAGCCAGGCAACCCTCAGCCCGCCCTGCCTGTCCCAGGCAGAAGAGGGATTGCGGAGCTGACCTCCTGGAGAGGATGTTGGGGCAGCGGCAAGGGGCCAAGGGACATCCAGGCAGGGTGCAGCAGGACAACCGTGTCCCCCCAAAGCGGTAAGAGTGCGTCAGCTCCAGCCAAGGCCTGGGGCAGTGGGGTGGTGCTGAGCTGCAGGCGGGGCGCCAAGGAAGCCAAGGCCTGAGCCCCGGGGCTGCACAGAGCAGCTGGGCAGCTCTCCAGCCGTGGGAATGAGCTGGGCACAGCTGGACGGCAAGGGCCAAGGCAGGATGCTGGCGACTCCTGCTGCCTGGAAGGGGCTGTGGGGCCAAAGGGGGCACCAAGCGTGCGTGGGGCTGGGTGCGGGAGGAGAGAGGCAGGAGGGTCACAAGCCTCGGTCCTTGCTGTTGCAGGAGCCTTTCCCCGCGGACACAGCGCGTCCTGCTGCAGGTGGTGACGTGCATCCTGGGGCAGGTGGCCCGCAAGCGCAGGGGCCAGAGGGACGAGCAGAGGGATCTGCAGGAGAAGCTCAAGTGGTAAATCATCCCTCCCGAGGCGGGCGGGGCTTCCTCTGGCGCAGCTTCCTCGGCGGGGCTCAGAGGGGCTGTTGGTGGCCCCGGGCTCTCGGCAGGCGCCCAGCCCGGCAGCCCCGGCTGGGCAGCGCTCTGCCTCCCTGCGCTCAGCCCACTCTCTCCCGCTCTGTGTCGCAGCGAGCTGGCGGTGCTGCAGTGGAGCCGGGCGAGGGACGAGCCGCAGAGCAGCCAAGACCTGCAGGCAGCTGGAGCCCGACCCGCAGCCCAGGCTGGGCCAGGGCAGAGGAGCGCAGGAGCGGTACGTGGCGTGGGCTGGTGGGGCTGCAGCCGCCCGGGGAAAAGCACGGCTGCACGGCTCGGGTGTCTTCCAAGAGTGTGTCGTGTGTCAGCTCCAGAAGCCGCCCAGGACTTGTTGCCCTGCTGGTGTTTGTCCCGGCAGCGGCCCTGCCAGGCGTGTCTGGCACAGCCAGCAGCTGGGCTGCTCTCAGCCCCGGGGCACTTGGCTGCGGGGCCGTTGCAGAGAGGCTCTGCAGTCGGGCCTGCGAGCAAAGCAGGGGCAAGAGGGAGGCAGGGAGGGAGGGGGAGAGCTCAAGTGGCCCCAGCCTCCTGCGGGGAGACTAAGGCTGCTGCTGCTGCTTTGCCGTGGCCCTGCAGGCACAGCCCCGCACCTGCACGGAGGAGGAGAGACAGAAGCTCTGGGACTCCTTGCGCAAGAAGTACCAGCAGAAGGCAAGGCAAAGGAAGAGAGAGCCATGGAAGCCCTGAAGGCTGCAGAGAGCAGGGAGAGCCATGGCATGCCCAGGTGCTGCAGGCAGGGAAAAAGAGCTGGGAGAAGAGCTTTGGTCTCCTGCCGGGGAGCCAAGGCGGGAAGGCAGGCTCAGCCCCCGGTGCCAGGTGCCCCTCTGCAGCCCCAAGCAGAGCTGGCTCTCAGGGAGCTGTGGGGTTGGATGGCAGCCTGGGGGTGTTTGGGAGAGGGGAGAGGCGGGAGGGTCTCAGCTGAGGTGTCAGACTTTGTCCTTTTGCCTTTCTCCGTGGGCAGAGCAGCCACCTGCCTCCTCCGGAAGGCAGAGGGAAGAGCCCATTGCCCTGGTGCTGAGGAGGACTCCCTCAGGTAAAGATCTCTGAAGATGGCAGGTGTTTGCCCTGCCCGGCAGCGCCCTTCCTTCCTTTGACTCCCCACAGCCCCTGGGCAAAGAGGTCTTTTCCCGACAGCCCTGGTGGTGTGGAGAGCAGCAGGCCGGGCTTGCGGCACAGGGACCGTGGGCCTGCTCTGTCCAGGGGCAGATCCCACCACGTGTGGGGTCGGACTAGACCCGCAGTGTTGCTCTGCACCTCTCTGTGCATCCAAGACTGCAGAGCTTCGTGTTCAGCTCCTCAGCTCTGCGGCGCAGATCCCGCCCGCGTCGGTGAGTGCCAGGAGAGCCCCGGGACACAGAGGCTGCCCAGAGAGATGTCCAGCAGGAGCCTTCTCCAGCAGGGCCGGGCAGGCAGGCTGTGGGCAGCAGCACTTCCCCCTGTTGAGTAAAGTCTCGCTTGCAAACCACTGTGTCTGACTCTGTGGCTCTTTCCTTGGTGGCTGTGACGTTGTCACTCAGCAGTGGGTGAGCTTTGGTGGGGCAGGGCAAGGCCGCTGCAGGCAAGAGGGCTGGAGGGCTCGGAGGGTCGCAAGATGACCGACTTGGGCCAGTCTTTTTCCTTGTGGCCATCATTCCTGTCAGGTGCTCTCGGCAGCTCTCAGAGCGGGCCGCCATCCAGGCAGGAGAGGCCTCGGCAACGTTTTGCAGGGAACAGAAGCTGCAGGTGCCCTTAGGCAGCGCCTCGTGGTCCCGGCTCTCTGTGCTTGTACCAGGACAGGAGGGTACCGGCTTGCCTGGACTCACTGCACTCGTGATGAAGACAGCAATGGTGTTGGCTGCTGCTGACATTGCAGTGTGGGCCGGTGAGGGGGGGGGCAGAGCCAGGCAGAGCGGGGCTGTTCCTGAGGCTGGGAAATGCGGGGGAGGAAGAGACGAAGCAGGAGCAGCAGGTGCAGGCACCCTGGGTCATGCCCATGTTTCTCTGAGGGAAACATTGTTCTTCTGGTGTCCCCAGGAGGAACTTGCAGCCCTTGCCCCTCATCTCTTCCATGAGGCTCCTTGTAAAAAGGGAGTCTCCATCTTCTCGGGGGGCACCCTGTGAGGACTGGCACATGGCAACGAGCTCTGCCCGGAGCCTTCTCTCCTCCAGGCTGAACAGAGCCAGCTCTCCCAGCCTTTCCTCCCAGCCCAGGCTCCCCAGCTGTGCTGCAGCGCCGCGGGCTGTTCCCTTTTCCCAGGCAGGGCAGCACTAAGCTCAGTGTTTGCCCAGACGCCAGTGGCCGTTGGGGCGGTTCAGCCGCCGTTCCATTCGCTGCCGTTCCCGGTGCCCCCACCCGTGCCCCTCAGCAGTTCCCGGGGGTCCGGCAGGAGCAGAAAAGCTCCTTTTCCTGCCGTTTCCTTCCCTGAAGGAAATTCTGAAGGCGGAATTCTTAACGAGTCTCCCTGGCCTGCAGTCATTGCTGAACGCTTCGCTGTTTCTCTCGTGCCCGCGGATCACGGCGGGTCCCGCGCGCGCCGCAGGGTCTGTGACCTCCCCTCTCACCATCGGGACGTGTCCCCGGAGACCGGGAGGAGCTGGAGCGTCTCCCAGCTCGGCCGTGCTGGCGCACGGGCTGGACGCGACGATCCTAACGCTCCTTCCCAGCGCAAACGGTTCCGCGCCGCGTCCGCGGCTGCGGCGGGTGCTGCCCCCGGCCCCGCGGGACCGGCCCGACGCCGCCTCCCCATTGGCCGCCGCTCGCTGGGCCCGCCCCGGCGGCGCCTGGAAACCCGTCCGGGGGGAAACGGGGCGAGCGGCCGGAACGGGCGGGCGGGGCTGGGGCTGCGGCGGGCAGCGGGACCCGGCGCTGCGGGGGCTGCGGGGGCCGCGGCCGTGAGGTGCGTGAGGCTGCGGGTGATGGCCCCGAGGGGCGAGTTTGCGTGGGGAGACCCGGGAGGGGCTTTCGGGGGGTGCAGAGCGCCACGCGGTGTGGGGGCCATGGCCGCGGGGTGCGGGGCGGGGGGTGTGCGGGGCCGGGCCGGGAGGGGCAGCCCCGGGGGGTGCGGGGGCGCTGTGAAGCGGGGTGCCCGGGGCCCCGGGGTGCGGGAGCCCCTGAGGGGTTTGCGGCTGCGGGGGGCACAGACACAGAGACACAGAGACTGGCACACTCGCCCTGGCACACTCACAGTGGCACACTCTCACAGTGGCACACACTCACACTCTCACTCTCACACTCTCACACTCTCACACTCACACTGGCACACGCTCACACTGGCACACTCACACTCTCACACTGGCACACTCTCACACTGGCACACTCACACTCTCACACTGGCACACTATCACAGTCACACACTCACACTGGCACACTCACACTCTCACACTGGCACACTCTCACTCTCACACTGGCACACTCTCACACTGGCACACTCACACTCTCACACTGGCACACTATCACAGTCACACACTCACACTGGCACACTCACACTCTCACACTGGCACACTCTCACTCTCACACTGGCACACTCTCACACTGGCACACTCTCGCACTGGGACACTGGCACACTCTCTCACTCTCATACTCACACTCTCACTCTCACACTGGCACACTCGTACACTGGCACACTGGCACACTCTCACTCTCACACTCACACTCTCACTCTCACACTCACACTCTCACTCTCACACTGGCACACTCTCACACTGGCACACTCTCACACTGGCACACTCACACTGGCACACTCACACACTCACACTCTTAACACTGGCACACTCTCACACTCACACTGGCACACTGGCACACTCACACACTCACACTCTCACTCTCACACTGGCACACTGGCACACTCTCACTCTCACACTCACTCTCACTCTCACACTGGCACACACTCACACTCTCACTCTCACACTCTCACACTCTCACACTCACACTGGCACATGCTCACACTGGCACACTCACACTCTCACACTGGCACACTCTCACTCTCACACTGGCACACTCTCACACTGGCACACTCTCACACTGGCACACTATCACAGTCACACACTCACACTGGCACACTCTCACTCTCACACTGGCACACTCTCACTCTCACACTGGCACACTGGCACACTCTCACACTGGCACACTCTCACACTGGCACACTCTCGCACTGGGACACTGGCACGCTCTCTCACTCTCATACTCACACTCTCACTCTCACACTGGCACACTCGTACACTGGCACACTGGCACACTCTCACACTCACACTCTCACTCTCACACTGGCACACTCTCACACTGGCACACTCTCACACTGGCACACTCTCACACTGGCACACTCACACTGGCACACTGGCACACTCACACACTCACACTCTTAACACTGGCACACTCTCACACTGGCACACTCGCACACACACTCGCAGCGGCCTCACCGGGGGGTCCCTTCAGCTCGGATTGTGTGGGTGGTTGGGGGAGGGGGAAAGAAGCTTTTCTCCTGTTGGGAACAACCCGGGAAAAGGAGGCGAGCAAGGTTTGCAGCCTCGTGGAAAGGCGCCGTCCCTGTGCTCGTTTGGTGGCTGCAAAGCCAAGATCCAGTGGGACTGCAGAGAAGGGCAGCAGGGGCTCAGCTGCATTTCACTCTATGCCACAAACAAGCCTTATTGAAACTCTTGAATGTTTTTTATGAGCTAGGTAATGCCAGGTGCACATTATGTACCCTGGAATCTTTGAAGGGGTGGGGAACAGTCTTTTGTGTTCTGTATCAAACCTCATCCACGGGATGGATTTCTGGAAAAGGACTTTCAGTCGGGCCTTGGAACTCTGTGCTAAAGCTGTTGTTGTAATCAACATGGTGTCTCGTGCACAAGCAAGGGCTGTGTTCAGCAGCAGCCTCTGTGGAAGAGATTTCCCCCCTGAAAAGGAGCTTTTTAGCTCCAGGGAGCTGCACGTGTCAGGTCTGTGCTAAACTAAGGCCAGTAGGATGCAGTGAATGTTTCACAAGGAACTTTTACTTTCAGACACTTGTATTTTCTGCCTTTGCTTGTAACAGAACCTGTGGTGTGTAAGAAAACCCAAGTTTATGAATGAGAGTCTAAAGAGTTAGCTTGGATGAGCAGCTGAAACTTGGCCTATGTTCCTCTGAGGAGGTGAAGGCTCCTTGATTCAGTTGTGTTTTCCTGTCTTTAACCAAAAGCTCTTTGTGCAGAGCCTGAGAGTAGCTGAGGGCATGAGTCTGTGGGTCCTGTATGATTATGTTCTTGTGTGCTTATTCTAAATTACTAGTGTAGGAACCTACTCTTGCTCAAGCTGTGTTTTATTCTGGATGTAGATGTCTCAATGGATACGTGGGACTTCTTCTATACTTGCCTGGTGTCCTTATGGCTGCAGAGATTTTACATCTATTCTGCTGTTGCTTTTGGGATCAGTGTTTGGATCGTCGTTCAGTTCTTTCCCACCAAAACAAAAAAGAAGGTAACTGAAACATAAGCACTTGTGTCTGAGGAGGCCTCCAACTCTGTGTGTGCAGTGAGGAGGTGCTGGGTGAAGGTTCCTGCTTCCCTGCCAGCCTCCCAGGGTCACTGCAAATCCCTGGTATCTTTTGGTTCACCTGATGGTTCTAATCCTCAGGCTGGATGGTCTTGTGCTTGTGGGGAACTCAAGGCCCTTGTTGCTCTGATGTCAGAGCAGGTCTCAGCTAAACACTTCTCACTGTGTTCCTGAGAGAATGTGTCAGCCTGGGCTGATCTGTCACTTCAGGTAACTCTCTGCTTGTGCCTCGTGCTTTTCAGGTGTTTCTGTGCATGTTTATCATAGAATCAGGGAATGGTTTGGGTGGGAAGGGACCTCAAAGATCATCCAGTGCAACCCCCCTGCATGGGCAGGGACACCTCCCACCAGCCCAGGTTGCTCCAAGCCCCATCCAACCTGCCCTTCAACACTGCCAGGGATGGGGCAGCCACAGCTTCTCTGGGCAACCTGGGCCAGGGTCTCACCACCCTCACAGCAAAGAACTTTTTCCTAATGTCCAACCTATGACTGGATTTCTGATGAGATTGGGCTGGTTTTCAGGAGGGGGGGGGGGGATTAAGCTGTTCAGGGAGTTAAAAGTCCCTCCTGCAGGTGGGTGAAGTTCTGCAGGAGCTGGGATGTTCTCAGGTTCAGCTGAATTCTGTTCTCCCTGGTGTGTGAGGTGGGTGTGTTGTAGCATAGCCTGGTTCAGAGGAGGCTCTTGTGTCTGTCTAGGGGTAAGAAGCTAAGATGCTTCTACTGTGGCATTTGCCGAGTGTTGAGAGTCTGGTCACAGGATCTGTGTGTTCAGTGTGTTTGGGAAAATGGGGTTAACATCAGAAGGGACTGACTGAGATGGACCATTGGTGTTTCAGGATGAAAAATGCAATGGGAATCCCTCTTCTGAAGGAAAAGACAAACTGGTAAATGGCTCTGCCACCCTGCAGGAAAAGGAAACCTGTGTTGCTGGGGTGAAGATTTTCTATGGGTCTCAGACTGGCACAGCAAAGGTAGAAGTTACTTTTTTTTTTCTCTGTACTTGAGTTTGACTTGAAATATCTTTGAGATTCAAGCGTGTTGTTTGTCTTTGTTGACACCCATGAAAGAGATGTGAAAATTATACTATATAAAAAAAAATCTGGATTTTTAATGCCTTTAAGTGGAGGGTGCAGTATGGATATTGATTAGGAAGCTTGAAGCTTACTCTTGCAATGTAGTCTTAATTTGCTAGCAGGTCTTTTTAAAGAGAAGTGTTTTTCTAGGTACCTTCTAAAAAATTAATTGAATTTGTGCATGTGAATGTAAAATCATTATTCATTTCAATTCCTGTAGCTCTTTTCCTGCAGACACTCTACTTCATTTTTTTATAAATTTTTTTAATGTGAGGGGTTATAGGTCCTGTGCCCAGTTCTCCTGTAGTTGTTCTTGCTGTGCTGGGAGAAGTCTTGTGCCTGGGCATAGCAGGGCTTGTTCAGCCCTTATGGTTGTTGGGTTGAAGGGGCTGATGATCATAGAACCATAGAATCATCAAGGTTGGAAAAAACCTTAAGACCATCAAGTCCAACCATCCACCCTCCAACCCCTAATCACTAAACCATCCTATGAAACAGCACATCTACCCCTTTTGTGAACATCTCCAGGGTTGGTGCCTCCACCACCTCCCTGGGCAGCCTGTTCCAAGGTCTCACCACTCTTTCTGTGAAGGAATTTTTTCTAATATCCAGGCTGAACCTCCCCTGGTGCAACTTGACCCCATTTCCTCTTGTCCTCTGGTCACCAGGGAGAAGAGCCCGACTCCCACCTCACCACAACCTCCTCTCAGGCAGTTGCAGAGAGCAATGAGGTCTCCCCTCAGCCTCCTCTTCTCCAGGCTCAACAGCCCCAGCTCCCTCAGCCTCTCCTCATCAGATCTGTTCTCCAGACCCCTCATCAGCCTGGTTGCCTTTGTCTGCACCCTCTCCAGCACCTCCATGTCCTTCCCATCCTGTGGTGCCCAAACCTGCCCCAGTGCTGGAGGTGCAGCCTCAGCAAGGCTGAGCAGAGGGGCAGGATCACCTCCCTGGTCCTGCTGGTCACACTATTCCTGATGCAGGCCAGGATGGTGTTGGCCTTCTTGGCCACCTGGGCACTCTGATAACTTTATGCATGTCTCTTTCAGAGATTTGCCAAAGGTCTGGCTGAAGCAGTTACTGCCCTTGATTTGCCCGTGGAAGTCATTAGCATGGGAGACTATGATCCAGATGATTGTTTAGCAGAAGAGGTAAGTACCTCATAAATGTGAATAATAAATGTTTCCTCTGATTGGGTTGGCTCTTTTTCTCTTGTGTTTCTCTCCTGTTACCCAAAGCTGTGTGTTGAGAGTGGCTTCCCTTCTCAGAAAAGAGCTGAATTTTGACCATCTCTATGGAAGGATCACAGAGCATGTTTTGATGGTGACAGTGACTTTGTAGGAGCTGGTTCTGTAGCTGAGGGGCAAGTTCCATGAAGGTGACTGCAGCAGGTCCCCCGTTATGTCTGTGAACCCCTGGCCCCAGGGGAGGGTTCCAAACCAGACTCAGCAGATGGTGATGCTGTTACAGCCTTCATAGGCTTTTGAGTTAGAAACTTCTTGGGAGGTGTGTTTATATTGTGTGATCCTTGATGGATTTTTTTCTTCTGTGAATACTGATAGTTGCTTTTTGAAGCCTTAGAAGACTTCATTGATTGCTGCAAGAATCTGTTCAAGAAGCCATTGAGTGGGGTGAGGAAGGTGGGTGTCCTGTTCTGTGTTTCTTTTAGGTGGAGGGAAGACAGCTTGATCTCTCCTGGCTCCTGTAAGCTGGCTGTGCAGGGAGGATCCTGTTCACCTCCGTGGGGATTGTCACCCGCAGCGTCCCACCCCTGCTCACCCGCTCAGCAAACATCTTTTCACTTTTACCAACTGCCCGTGGGCTACAGCTCTCTTCCTGATGTGAAGTGTTCTGGAAAATGCAGTGATCTTCTCTGTTCTGTTCTTTCTGTTCCCAGACAAGCAGCAGGAACATCTGTGTGTTCCTGGTAGCTACGTACACGGATGGGCGGCCGCCCGAGAGCGCTGCGTGGTTCTGCAAGTGGTTGGAAGAGGCAGCAAATGACTTTCGCTTTGGGAAAATGTATCTGAAAGGCCTGAGATATGCTGTGTTTGGCCTGGGAAACTCGGCTTATGCTGATCATTACAATACAGTGAGTATCTGCCACTCACCTTTGATTTCTGCTCCTCTGGCACGGCTGAGCTTCCCTAAACGCTACAACACAATTCCAGTAGTTTGTGGGAGAACTGCAGCCTTTTGTGGAGCTGCTGAGGGGGCTGGGTTTTGGGCCCAGGCAGGGCAGTTTTGAGGCAAGTGTGCTGGCCTTTTAGCTGGGGCAGTGTGCAGTGCTGTGTGTTTGTCCACTTGTCCCTGTGCACAAAGCACCTGGTTCCCAGAACTGCTCTCTCACTGTGTCAGGGTGATGCAGAGATGAGGGGGTGTGTGGGTGCTCAGCCTGCTGTGTGCCTGTGCTCTGAGGGGGTCCCCAAAGCCCAGCCTTGCAGTCCTGAGCAGCCCCCCAGCTCTGTTTCCAGGCTTGATCCTTGCTTTCTTAGTTGAACTTGGTCTCCCTGGAATTTCCCTTTTAACTTGACTCCTGTCCCAGGTTGGGAGAAACATCGACCGGTGGCTGTGGATGCTCAGTGCCAGCAGGATCATGACTCGTGCTGAGGGGGACTGCAACGTGGCCCAGAGCAAGCATGGCAGCATGGAGGCTGATTTTGAAGTCTGGAAAGCCAAGTTCCTCCATCGGCTCCAGGTGCTCTGCAGGCGAGAAAAGAAGCCCTGCAGTGGGAAGTGCAAGAAAGGGAAATGCAAATCCACAGGGAAGCAGAGCAAGGAGAGCTCAGCTGATGAACATGGAGCATCAGAACATGAGAATACTGAGGTAAAGCCAAAATCCATGGGCCTTATCTCTGGTTTAGTGCCCCTTGGAGTGTTATTTGACTTGTGTCCTTTTTCCTGCAGCCCAGAGGGGTGCTAGGGGGGCTTGATACTTGCTAGTTGTGGAGAGGAGGGGGAAGAGGGATGAGATCCCATGGTGGATAACAGGTAGAGTAAGTCTTCCAAAAAGAAGGACCAAAGGATCAGTGATAGACCAGGCTATGTGGCATCTATAGGTGAGGGAGCTTTCCCCTTGAACAGGGGGAAGTGTATGTTGTGGCAGATGGTCCAAGGGGCCAATCTGGATTCTCTTCACTCTTTGCTTGGCCTTGTGGCCCAGTGAAGCATTTGGTTTCCTGCTAGCAGTTAACCTGCTTTCAGTCCAACTTGTTGAAGCTTAGGTACTTTACCTGCAGTAAGTTCTTCTAAAGGCAGCTGGTGGATGTTATCTGAGCAAGTCCTGAATGTGTCAGCCTCTAATGACTTATGTGTCTTTCAGAGTGTTTGTTGATGGCACGTTTGGAATAAGAAATCTCCTCTCTTGCTCTACAGCACAAGATCCAGAGCTGCTATGGCACTTGAATCCTCCTTGCAGGCCATTTAGGATGGATTTGAAATGATTGTTGTGACCTTGTTGAGTTCTGTAGGAAAACTAAGGCTCTTGTGTCTGAGTGGGTTTGAGAGCATTTGCTGCTGCAGGAGCAAGAGGAATAAATATTGCAGTGGCACCAGTGCTGTTGTGCTGTAATTGGCTGTGCACAGAAAGGGAGACAGCTTTTCTGCTCTGTGGAGAGTTTGACTTGGAAAGCAGATCTTTCATTCCCCCTTCCTTTAGGCAGGGGCACATGGAGTTAAAGGGGTTTAGGTTTCCAGATTATTGTAGTGTTCATTGGGAGCTGGTCTCTTGTATGGCTTCTGTGACCAAACAGGCACATGAGGAAAACAGAGTGCGATTATCTGCCCTGAGCTTCAAGTGGCCTGAGGGCTAGTGAACGCTTAAAAATACACATGGATATAAGCCCCAAGTTTAAATGCACCTCATACACGCTGTGCAGGCTATTGGTAGACTATCTGTAGGGTTTAGTTAAAGGGGAGAGTAAAACAGGAGCTATTGGAGAACCTGTTCCAAAAAATACACTTCATACAGGTTATTGGTGGCCTATTCCTTGCTTCCCAGGATTTACTGGTTGTGGGAGCTGATTTCACTGGTTAGCATACAGGAAGGTCTTGTGTTAAACATTCAGATAGATTCCTCATTTTGTTTTTTCTCTGATCTCTTGCACAGACAGAGGAGTTGTTTGACACCAGTAGTGAAGAGGAGGCTGGTGCTGAGGAAACTGGAGGCACAAATTCTGTCATCGATGTGGAAGATCTTGGCAATATCATGAGCCACATGAAGAAAGCAAAGGTACTATAGACCTTTCAGGCCTTTGTCACTGATCAGTTGAACTGATTGCAATCTTACCTGCTGTATTTGAATCTGTAGGGTTTAACTAGAGGGAGGGTAAAATAGGAGCTGTTGAAGAACCTGCCCTGAAGAAGAACATACCAGGAGGTCTGTTAGATGTAGTTACTGGCTGACTGTGACTTGTTCACCCAGCAAAGGCTGCAGTGGTAACCTGTTATTTTCAGTCTGAGGAAAAATTGCCCCCACAGCTATCCCTGAGCTCTGTGTGTCCATCTCCAGCACTGTGATACACAGTCCATACTCTGAACCCAGACCCTGTTCCTGTGTCTGCCTGTGGGTACGTCAGCTGAAATGCAGGTGTGTTGTGCTGGGGAGCAGAGCTGCAGCTGGGGTGGCAACTTGCTGCTGGGGGAGCTTGTGTCTTGCTGCTGCCCTGAGATGAGGTGCTATGCTCACAGAGAGAGCCAGCGAGTCTGATCTGAGCTGTGCTGAGCCTGCCAAGAACAACTGTAGCTCCTGCTTCATTTCAGGGTGTAACTGTCCCCATCCCTGTGCTCTCCTGTCTGTTTCTCTGTGGTCAGTCTGCAGACAGGATCTACCAAACTCATTTACTTGGTTAGCACACACAAAGGAGTGAGGGTATAACCAGGTCCTGGGGGAAGCCTTAGTGTGCTCCCCATGCTCTCTGCTGGCCCAGCAGCTGGCAGGGGAGAGGCTGGCCCCAGGATGGACCTGTCATGTCCTGTGTTGCCAGGACTGCTGACTGCTTCCCCCTTGGGGAGCTTTCCATGGTGGTGTCCTTCCTCCTGAAGCCTTGACCTAATGCCCATCCCTCTCTCTTAACTACACCTTCCTTATCTCCTATGTCTCTGGTGTGGACTTCTCACAGCTCTTTTCCAGTTCTTAACCATCTCCTCAGCAGTCTGAGCCAAGGTGACACCAATGGGCCACAGCAAGCCAGGCCATGTGTGACAGGAGGCTGAGTGCTTAGGAGGGGGCAGATTCCTAGGGAAGTGTGGGGAGCTCTGTTTTCACCTCAGGGAGAGGGAAGAAGGTAAAACCCTTCCTGCTGCATGTCACAAACTTGTTGGGAGAGCAGTCCCACTGACCTGGGGGCCAGGCTGCTGGGTGAGAGCTCTTGTCCCTCAGTTTGCAGGGACTTGGGGACTGCAGTTTGCAAGAGGAGGCTGGAGGAACCGTTTGGCTTTCCTTTGGAGGGAGAAAGGATCCATCTTTCTCCCTGACTCTCCAGTCCTGTGAATCCTCCTCCTCTCCTCCCTGTACTCACCACTAGAGGTCAGTGACAAACAGGGAACTGGGTTTGCTGGAGCAGCGTGTCCTGGGAGCTGCTTTGAGAGCAGGGAGGGGAGGTGGTGTCCTCCAGCAGTTTTATCAAAAATGTGGCATCGAGTTTTCCCTGACTGACAAAATAGCAGAACACCATGACCAAAGTGTAGTGTAAAGCCAGGGCAGCACGTATCATAGCCCAGCTTATGGAAACATCGAGCACAGCAGTGATGGGTTTCCTGTTCTTGCCCTCTCATGTGCCTGGTTCTGGTGGTGAACATGACTGAGGTCAGTGTGGTTTGGTTTTATCCACAGGCAGTGAAGTTCTTGCTGGCCACCATTTTGGCTGATGCATGAGTTGAACAACTGGGTTCTTGTTGAGCTCTGAGAGGTCTGTGTGTGCAGAGCACTCACTGCAGAAGTGCAGGTATCTCCAGATCTGGTGGCTCTGACTGCAGTGTCCTCTCTTGCCTGAGGGGACAGCTTTTGTCTGAGCACAGACACTAATCTGCAAGCTGCATTTTCTGCTCTGCTGCCTTTTCCTTGGAGGAGATGGTGAACACTTGTTCTGCTGAGTGCTGCCCTCCTGCCTCTGCAGATGGAATCCTGAGAGTGCCTGTGGGACAATGGCAGGAATGGAAGTGCCCTCTGTGCATGCAAGTGTCCTGCCCCTTTTGACATGAGCTGCTTTCAGCAGATGAGACAGGAGGCCCTAAAACTGTGGATCAGCCTTTCTCTGTGGCCAGTGCTACTGATCTGCACTGCTGCAGTCATGTCCCAGTGGGTTGGGTTAATTTTGAAATGTGAAATGATGATTGTCCCCTTTATTCCCATCTGGCATGTTGGATCTGCCTAGATGCAATTTCCATTTCTGCTGTACCAGAGCAGGTAATGCAGAAGGGACCCTCAGCTGTGACTTCCATGTAAACCCTCAGCTCTCTTGAATGGATGTCAAGAAGGCAGGGACAAGCTCTTGTCACTTGTGCCCTGTGACAGGACGAGGGGCAATGGATTCAAACTGGAGCCCAGGAAGTTCCGCCTCAGGATGAGGAAGAACTTCTTTCCTGTGAGGGTGACAGAGCCCTGGGACAGGCTGCCCAGAGAGGCTGTGGAGTCTCCTTCTCTGCAGACTTTCCAGACCTGTCTGGATGCCTTTCTGAGTGACCTGCCCTAGTTTTGGTCCTGCTCTGGCAGGGGGGTTGGACTGGATGATCTTCAGAGGTTCCTTCCAACCCCTGACATGCTGTGATTCTGTACTGGGGCTCTGCTTTCCAGCCTGCTGGCAGGATGGAGCTGTGTAAATATTCCAGGTGGGAGCCTGAACTGATGGCTCTCAGTATCATTAGTTGGGAGAAAGGATGATTTTGTGTTGGTGGAGAATCTCACGGGGAAGGAGCACACTGGCTCGCAGCGGGTTTATGCAAACACTTGAATTGTAAAATGGTCCCGTAGGTGTGGTTATTTACTATAATGAAAATAAATGCTGAAGACTTGATAGGAAAGAGCAGGAAGATCTGCATTTATGAAAGTAATTTATCTTCAGGCTCTCTAGCTCCCAGGCAGGAAGATATAATAGTTTAAATGCAGAACATCTCTGTGTCTTGAGTCAGATCTTCACTTCAGAGGCTCTGAGTTTGTGCAATGAGAATTTTCTTTTTTTCAGATGACTCATGTTGTCCCTTTAGCCCTTTTTTTTGTTTCAGAATGCTGAACTGTGTAAAATTAGTCTGACACCTTTATTTTACACTGTTATCTTGCAGTAATGCCTACCAGTGCAGGCAGGTGCTCTGGGTTCTTGGATCTGAGCTGTCCTCATACAAGCAAGTTTAAAGGAAACCTGTGTATTTTAGGTTATAACACAGACACTTCATGTCATATCACACCACAGACTCTGCCCTGGTGAGACCCCAGCTGGAGTACTGGGTCCAGCTCTAGAGACCTCAACACAAGAAAGTTGTGGGCCTGTTGGAATGAGTCCAGAGGAGGTGATGAAAATGATCCAAGGGCTGGAGCAGCTCTGCTCTGGAGACAGGCTGAGAGAGTTGGGGTGTTTAGCCTGGAGAGGAGAAGGCTCCAGGGAGACCTTAGAGCAGCTTCCAGTGCCTGAAGGGGCTCCAGGAAAGCTGGGGAGGGACCTGGGACAAGGGCAGGGAGGGAGATGACAAGGGGTAATGGTTTTAAACTGAAAGAGGAGAGATTTAGGTTGGAGATCAGGAGGAAATTCTTTAGTGTGAGGATGGTGAGACCCTGGCCCAGGCTGCCCAGGGAAGCCCCATCCCTGGCAGTGTTGAAGGGCAGGTTGGATGGGGCTTGGAGCAGCCTGGGCTGGTGGGAGGTGTCCCTGCCCATGCAGGGGGTTGGAACTGGATGATCTTAAAGGTTCCTTCTAACTCTAACCATTCTGTGATTCCTCTGCAGAGTTACCTGGAATGTGCCTCGCAGTTCACAGCACAGGTTTTGTGGATTGGGTTTTGTGTTGGGTGGGAGATAGAATGGTAGGTCCTGGCTCATGCAGTGCAGTTAACTTGAAATTTTTAAGGGTCCAGCTTTGATCTCTTTTGCAGGCATGTGTTGCCTCTTGTGAGAATCACTCACAGGTAAGACAGATGGGCAGACACAGTCATAATTCCATGTTGTCCTGCCGTCTATGGGCTTGCAGACTGAGGCTGTGGAGGTCAGTGTGTCCAGTGAGTGTTTGCTGAAGTCTGTGCAGGTGATCTTAATTGATCCATTTCCTGTTGTTTGACTTGATGGAAATCAAGCCTGAGTTTTGTTCTATAGCTTTCCCCACCATGTCCTGCAGCTTCATTGCATTTAATTGTCAAAGGGCTTAAGACAGATCCTGGATTCTTGCAGTCTTTTTGGATCAGGCAGTTGGAGTCAGGAATCTGGTCAATACTGGAGCCTCTCTTCCTGGTGTAGTTGTAGCTATTACTCTCCCTTGAAAAATAAATGGTTTTTTAAGAGCTTTTGAGGGTGAAGGTGCAGAGCTGAAGGTGGTGGTACCTTCTGCACACTGAATCTGAGCACAAAAGGTGGTGTAAGGAGGAGGGGGGAGCAACAGGAAATCTTTCCAATATATAAAATTATGACTGACAGAAAGGTAAATTCTTTACCAGATCTCATGTTGTGTGGTGATGACTGCTCCAGAGCTGCTAAAACCAGCCCTTTTTTTCTGAGTAAGTGTATGTTTGGAACTTGTTGCAGGTGGTGCTTGTTAGGGTCCTGAACTGGACTCAAACCTTTCCAGGGGTACAGAGAATGCCTGCACTTTCCTGAAGTCCAGCAGTGTGCAATACAGGCAAGGGGGGCTGGGGGCTCCATCCATGGCTGTCAGCTCAGAGGTTGCTTTTCTTGAGTGCCTGATGACTCAGGGCTGTGGAGCCAGGCTGGACTGGGTGATGCCCAGTGGGGTGGGTTAAGGGCTGGGCTCTGTTTATTGCCCTTCCAGCCTGTTTTTAGGCCGAGAGCCTGAGCCTCTTCTCCAAATTGTTGTTATGGTGGTGGTTCTTAGTGGCTTTAATAACTAAGTGGACTTTTAAGTTGTACAATTGTGGCACATTTTCCCTGTCCTCCAAAGTCACTCCCCTGAAATGTACCTATCAGATAAAATGTCAAATCTAATGGCTATGTTTGTGGCCTGCAGGACTGCTATTAATCATAGGGACACCATTTCTTAATGCAGATTATCTCCCACAGCTGGGAGATTGTGATAAACTAGAAAGATCAACCTAGACTCATTCCCAGGGAGCGAAATGGCTTTATTAACCTTCATACTTATAAACTGCAGGCAGGAGTAAACAATAATAATATCCTACTTTTTATTTAATGGGTTGGGAAGTAACCAAATGGGCATGTTATGTTGACATAATTTTGAGATTAATGTTGTTTTCTAAAACAAAAGGTTTGATGATGTTGATAGTCACATTTGCAATGCAGATCCAAGGGAAGGGTGTGTGTGAGAAAACAAGTCTGAGTTCACAGTGTGTCCCAGAGACAATTTGTCCAAGAAGCTTGTGTATTTCTCTGTCCATTTGCCACAGGGGAGGTTTTCTGATTCCCTTTGGTGCTTTTCCCTGAGAAGTCATCCTATATTAGCTACTTTACCACCACTGGGACTGAAAATCACACTACTGGTAATGTTTCCTAAGAGCCTTTTGTGGCCATATGTCAGCTCTGGAAGACCAAACCTTGCTGAAGTGGGTGAAGAAACTTCTAATGGATTTGCTTGGGGTTTTATTTCAAATGTGATAATGAGTTTTAAGATTTACAAATGTAAAGTCTAAAGTTTGCAGACTAAGTGTTGCTGCAGAAAGTTTTAGAGTATGCAAGAATTGTTAGCAGTATTTTAACTGAATTAAATAAGGCTGGGGTACTTCAGAAACAGCTAAAACTGATGTGCACATTTAGAGCTCTCCAAAAACTTTCTCTGACTTCTAATGGGTGGAAGATTGCTGTAGGAAAAATGTGGTCTTATCTGCTAGATTTTGATCTCTGCTATTGTGGCTCAGAATTTAGCATCACAGAATCACAGAATCCCAGACTGGTTTGGGTTGGAAGGGACCTTAAAGATCATCCAGTCCCAACCCCCTGCATGGGCAGGGACACCTCCCACCAGCCCAGGTTGCTCCAAGCCCCATCCAACCTGCCCTTCAGCACTGCCAGGGATGGGGCAGCCACAGCTTCCCTGGGCACCCTGGGCCAGGGTCTCACCACCCTCACAGCAAAGAATTTAATCCTAATGTCCAACCTAAATCTCTCCTCTTTCAGTTTAAAACCATTCCACCTCGTCCCATCACTCCCTGCTCTTGTCCCAAGTCCCTCCCCAGCTTTCCTGGAGCCCCTCCAGGCACTGGAAGGTGCTCTAAGGTCTCCCTGGAGCCTTCTCTTCTCCAGGCTGAACACCCCAACTCTCCCAGCCTGTCTCCAGAGCAGAGCTGCTCCAGCCCTCTGATCATCTCTGTGGCCTCCTCCTTTGAAAAATGTTCAAAGCCACTTTTATTGGTGCCTGACAGCAGTCAGAGCTGCTCCTGCAGCTGTCAGGCTGGCAGGGTGTTTCATCTGTGGATCGAGCAGATTGTACTTGTCTCCCTTTGGTACAGTTGGGTTGTGACAGCCAGAGCTTTGTACCCAGAGCAGCAAGGTCCCCACAGTGCCCTAGCTGTCTTCTGCTCCTCTTCTGTTGTGCTCAAGTATCTTTGTGGAAGTCTGTCCTGTTCTTTTTCCATGTGGTTTAGTCTTGCAGGAGGGTTGCTGGGTAAGGAAACGTGTGCTGTTCCTGTGGGCAGCCTGATGTCTAAACAGCTTTCAGAAAACCCCCATGTGGTTCTTACCTGTGGTGCTACTGACAGCTGAGCCTCAACCAGGGGCAAAGCTGTCAGCTTTTCTAGCTGTCCTCTCACCACTGGAGCATTCCTGTGCTCTACTTGGTGTGAACTTTAACTCTTCATTCATGTAATTAATGGACTTCAATACTTCATTTAATTACTCCCCTGGGAAAGTTTTACTGGCACTTCTTGCTGCCAAGCAGTCTTCTGATTGCCTTGCCAATATTTTCCCTCAGGGCTGGTTCTCTCAGCCCTGGCTCCAGCCCCTGAGGTCTTACTGTTTCCATAATATTTATGTTTTTCATTTCTGGAAAGATCCTGGAGCCATTTGATGGATAAGGCTGTAAATCCTGACAAGGCCTGGGGTTCCTTCTTGTTTGACCACTGGGGGAGGTTAAGTAGGAAAGAAATGCAGTCAAAATTGGGCTATTCCAGGTGTCATTTGCCTTCCAGGAGTAAAATTCTTGGTGAGCATTATTTTCTTTTCAGCACATCAACAAATAGAGCCATGAGGCTAAAAATGCTAAATTAAGGTAGTTTAGGGACTATTTTTTTTTTTTTTTTGCATGAGTTTGCATCTTCTAACTTACCTCTACAATCTGAGTTTGAAGTGTCTTTGATGCAAAGAACAGAGAATGTGAGGAGATGGTGCACCTTGTCCTGAACTAAAAGACACATGGCAGCAGTGTGTTCTGGTGGTTGTGTTTGGATGTGGCTGTGGACAGGCAGGTTTGTAGGACATTCTTTCAAACACTTGAACTGGGATTTGTCAAAGGGGGCAGCAGCTCCTCTGCCTTGGCAGGGAAAGCTGAGGTTCTTGGATGCCCTCTGCTCCTGGCCCATCAAAATGGGCTTCCTGTGAAGCGTGTGCTGCCTCTGCCTGTTGTGCTGCCTCCATGGCATGAAAAGAGAAGAGGTTTTTTTTGCTTGTCCCTGTAGAGAAGGTGATCCGTGGTTCTTCCACGAGGTTCAACTTCTGTTACTCAGGTCTGCTTCTGTGGCAAAACTCCCTCCAGTGGCTGCAGCAACAACAAGCATTCCCCAAGAGGGAATGGATTCCTGTGTCTTCTCATCTGTGGGTTCTCTTGTTTGTTAGCCCAGAGCAGAGGATGACTCTTCAGTTTTTCAGCAGTGAAGTGTTTCAAGGGCATGAAAAGCTGCTCTTGTCACTACTTCCTTGATTTGTTGTGGAAAGAAAGTAATTTGCCTTAGATTTACGACTGAGCTTTCTGCTAAATGACCAGAACTGGAGAAGTTGCTTTGTATAAAGTTAACTTTGGTCTCTCCACTGTAAATAATAGATATGAAAGGTTTATTAAGCAAATAAGTAAAACAGCAAGGGCTGTGAATTCAATATCCCACAAGAAATATCTGAAGCCAATCACTTGCCAAGTCAAACAAGTCAGGTATTACAGTTCAGAGAAGAACAAATTATTATTTTGTTTACAGGCTTTCACATTAGGATGAGAGAGGGGGAAAAATATTGTCATCTCTGTGAGGGGAAAAGTGATTATTGAAATAAATGTTTCAGCCCTGCCAGTAAGGCCATTTTATTTGTTGTTCTTATATTTGGGTACTTCCCACAGATATTGCAGTAACAGGCACAGTAGTAGGTAGAAATGCAAGCCCTTTGATTTAGAAGGACTTTTTCTGTATCTGAAGGCTGTCTTGGATGGGATGTTTCATTTGTACTGCAGTCAGTTGTTGTTTTTTTAATATTATGATGTGCTTCATAATGCATATTTAGTTCTTCTGGGAGAATTAATCTGGCAGGGGATTGTAGAGCAGATAGGCTGGGCAGATCATGCACAGCATTTTGCTTCAGGTAGCTGACAAATCTGTGGATGGCTGGGCCTAGTTCTGGGTTCAGTGGTAGCTTGTGGGAGGAGAAGCTCTTTATTTAAGACTTAATAGTTTAAAGATGAGGATTTTATCTCCTTCCTTCCTTATGCATGAGGCTTTTCCAGTCATATTAATATTTTACTGTTGAAACATCTTGCTGATAAATGAAGATAAAGTCTCAAGAAGTAAGCTTTTAAACCCAACAACTGACAAGTACTTAATAGAGCCAGCCTCCCAGGGAACCACAGGATCACAGAATGTCAGGGGTTGGAAGGGACCTCTGAAGATCATCCAGTCCAACCCCCCTGCCAGAGAAGGACCAAAACCAGGGCAGGTCACTCAGAAAGGCATCCAGACAGGTCTGGAAAGTCTGCAGAGAAGGAGACTCCACAGCCTCTCTGGGCAGCCTGTCCCAGGGCTCTGTCACCCTCACAGCAAAGAAGTTCTTCCTCATCTTGAGGTGGAACTTCCTGGGCTCCAGTTTGAATCTATTGCCCCTGGTCCTGTCACAGGGCACAAGTGACAAGAGCTTGTCCCTGCCTTCTTCATGCCCTCATGTATTGATAGACATTAATTAGATCCCCCTCAGTCTTCTCCTCTCTAGACTGAGCAGCCCCAGGTCTCTCAGCCTTTCCCCATATGACACATGTTTCAGTCCCTTCATCATCCCTGTAGCCTCCATTGGACTCTCTCCAGTAGATCCCTGTCCCTCTCAAACTGGGGAGCCCAGAACTGGACACAACACTCCAGGTGAGGTCTCACCAGGGCCGAGTAGAGGCAGAGGAGAACCTCCCTTGATCTGCTGGACACACTTCTCCTGATGCACACCAGGAAGTTTTGATGTGTTGCAGAAACCCATGAAGTTCTGCCTGAAAACCCAGCAAACTGAGTGAAAAGAGTAGGTGATGGAAGCAGTTTTCTCCTTCAGTGAGGACCACACTGTGTTGCTGGTCGTTACCTGCCCAATAGCGCTGAGACTGAACAGAGTTGGATTCAGGAGTAGGGAGGGGAATAACCTCTGTCTGCCAACAGTTGGTGGGTAGACTCAGACTGGAAACGTTTGTATGAACTTGATGTCTTTGGCAGAAAAGAAGGTTGGATGTGGAGTAGCCTCAGTTTTGTGAAAACAAAATGTCCTCTGGCTTTTGTTTGCTGTTTATCCATAACTCCTCTAATATTTCAAAAAAAGCCATAACGAGCTGACAGATTACAAGTTGCATGAGATATCAGAGTAATTATTTACACTTTCATGCTTCTTTGTGCAGGCATGAAACAATAAATACCCATAAAGTCTCAGAAGTGACACTTAAACAGCAGGGCATTCACAATATCTTGTGTGCTTCTGTGTTTCCTGCCTGTAACTTTATGCTAATACCTGATGTTCCTGCATGTGGTTTTAAGATAGCTCCAAGGGCTTAGGTGTGTCTTGTAAAGCAGCATTTTCTGGAAGGTGAACTTAGGTGGGATGCAGCTTGTGTGTCTGGAGGTGACCGTGGGGTATGGGAAGCAGCCTTTTCTTGCAGGACCTTTGGTGATGACATGAACTTTAGTGGTGCACTTGGCTGGGGACTTGTGAAGAGCAAAACTTCTATTCTATCAACTCCTGGGCTAACTCATTGCAGTGATGTGGCTTTCTTCCCTGACCTGTCCCTATTGGGACAATAGCTGCTTGTCACTCCTGGCAATTGTGTGCACCAAATGTTTTGTTCCCTCCCATTTGTGTTCAGTGGAGAGCTGAGATTATTGTGTCATCATGAAACACTTGGGCTTAAGTCCTGGAGTCCTTCTTGCTCTCAGATGAGATTCAAACACCTGGTTACTTAAAACGTCCTAGAGCTTTTTTGCTGTGTTAACAGAACAGAGCTGTGTTATGTGTGTTGGTTTTTTTTTTCTTTTTAAATTTACTGTCCTACGTTACTAGAAGGGTTAGTATCTGCTGGGAAGAGGGATAAAATGCAGGATTACATGAAGGCAAGAATTCAGGAGTGGGCCCTTGTGTCAGTTTGAAGTTCAGCAGGTCCGTGGCTGGACTGTGCCGTGGTGTTTGTGTTGTGATGCTGGGATCTAAACAGTTGTAATTCTCCATCTTTACACAGAGGGAACATGAGCTGGAGGAAGATGATGCTGGAAGGAACTTGGCTGGAGACAGCACTGGGAGGAAGGAGGAAGGTGAAAAGAGAGAGATGATTACCCCGGCTCTGAGAGAAGCACTGACAAAACAAGGTGAGGTTCTGCAAAGACCAGCTGGTGGATCAGGCTTTGAATTCTTAGTGGTAGTTTTTTAAAAGAGCAAGTGGAATATGATGTTCTTTGTGTTAAAGATGGTGCCCTGAGCCCTTGGTCATGGTAGGCTTTGCTCAGAGGCAGAACACAGTTTAGGCAGGGGTTGTTTGTAGCTGATTGTTGCAGGGGAAGAAGTGAAGCTGGCTGGTGCTCTGTGTGCTGCACACCACAACATGTGGAGGGTGTATCAGAGTGCACAGGGTTTCATGTAACTGCTAAGGCCACTGGAGAGAGAAGACAATAGTTTCATGTGCCACTAGCTCCCAGAGTGTAGGTCCTTAAATAAAAATATTCAAAGATCAGCTTTGCATCTTGCCTTTGCGTCTTAGTCCCCTACTTTTATTTCAGTTTCAAACTCCAATTTTGTTACTGAAATATTTTTCCAGAAAAGGAAGTAGTTCAAACTAACAATCCACTACATGATTAGATCAGTAGTTCTCCTACGGGCTGCAGAGAACAGTTTTGATGAACTTCATGCCTTTTTAAAACAAAGGGCAAGCATAAGGAAGCAGACTGCCAGCCCTGCAGTTCAGAAGCCTTGGTTCTGAGTGGCAAAGCCATGGGAAGGGTGATGTGAGCTCCCCTGTGCTTCTCAGTTGGAGCCTAAATGGAATTTAGTCTTATTTCTTTTATCTCTTAGGATGAGAGTGTGCTCAGTTTTCCTGCCTGCTACATTGTTTGTACCTCTCCTGATGCTTCTGCGAAGGCACTTCTGGTTAGTGCAGTGGAGGCACCTCCTTCCAGAACTGGGCTCTGAAGTTCTAACCATGTTCTGTGTGGGTCCAGTAGCTTAGGGATTCCAACACCTTTGTTCCCCAGGGTCTCAGCTGTTCTTCAGCACAAGGTTTTGTAGGTGCCTGGTGGTGCAATCTGCCCATCAAGTATCTGACATGTTTGATCATATGTTTTTTTCATTAACCTTAGCCCAGCTATAAAATAAGGGACTATTATTTGAATTTGTAGTCTGAAGGAATAAAACAAAGGCTTAGCAAGGAGCAGCAGTGACTTTGCCTCTTTTTTGTGTCCATCTTTGCTGCTGGTTGGGAGCAGGGGAGGGATTGTAGGAGGCTGGTTCAATACATCTTTTCAGCTTCAGTTCTGAAGGCTGCAATGTGCTGGCAGTTATACTGCATGCTGCAGAGCAGCTGGAGCACTGTTTCAGCCTTTTATTTTTATTTATTCATTTGTTACTACTGTCTGTGTGTGATCCAGAAGCCTAATTGCTCTGTCTGCCTGCAAGGAGGTTTAGGGGACAGGTGGATTTAGTTAGCAGGGCTGGGGACTGGGCTGCTGGAGATGTGGCTGTGTGGAAATGGGCAGGGGGCAGGTAAGGACACGTGTCTGCTGCAGATCCCCTGCTTGGAGGGGTTAGAGGGGCCACTGCCTGCCTGGAAGGGTGTACCACATCCCCCAGACATCTCAGTTTCCTTTGGGAGACAGGAATGCTAGATGGGCTGTGCAAGACAGCCTGTGGTACCGATTCTGAGAGGGTTAGGGGGGTTTCAGCACACTGTCCTGGCTCCTGTGTGGGGCAGGAGTTTCACACTGGCTCCCTTTCAGACCCAGGTTGTGTTGCTTCTGGCTTGAGGAGTGAATGAAATGCTGCTTTTCTAATGGTATATAAAAAGTGATCATTTGAAAAATTATGATAGTGCTGGAGGGAAGGTCACCTTCCTGCTATAATTTTTTTTATGCAAAGGCAAGATCCCCAGAGAACTCGAATTTCCTTGTGATGTTCCAGGGACGGGAATTCATTATCCAGATAAGTAGGTACATCTTTTTCTTCAACATTCGGGGTAGTGCCAGTGTTGGGTCATCTGGTAGGATCTACTTACATTAAATTGCAGTTTCAAAGACTTTAAAACTATCATAGAATGGTTTGGGTTGGAAGGGACCTAGAAGATCATCTTGTTCCTTACAGTTACAACTGCCTCTTGCAGGCACAGCCCTCCTTTCTCTCCTACTCCTGTAATTCTTTAGTGGCCACTAACAGTGAAGAAGAGAAGCTGCCTTTCTTTTTTCACATGTCATATAGCATATTTTTTTTCTCCAAATAACACATCCAGGTAGGCTTATGTGGCTATAAAAATAAAACAACTCCTTCCCTCAGAGCCATCTCCCCCCAGAATAACAAGTGCAATGTTGTCAAAAGATAATCTGATTTTATTCGGCAACAACTGATTGCTTTGAGTGTAGGTTCAGTGTCTTTTCAAGATCCTCCCTGAGGGCATAATTAGCCCTTAGGAGTAAACCAGTCCTAGTGATTCAGGAGAAAGCTGTTCTTTAAAATTGTTGTATCACCAAAGTTTGCCTTTGAACAGCATCTCTTCAGACTGTGGTAATGCTCACTCACTCTTTTAATTTTGGTTCACCATCAGACAAATTTACTTTCCTGTAGGTAAACTGGATATTACTTAGACTGTGTGTTTTTTAGCTGTGATGTTGAATTTCAGCTAAATATAGCCTCACCTGTTGGGTTGTATAGATGTTAGCCCTTGTAGTTGCCTGGTTGCAAATACCTCTATAGAAGATGCTCTGTAATAGTTGCTTTTTAAAGTTGTAGCTAATCTTGTGTTGTGGGGAAAGGCTGGTTCCCTTCCCATCAGTGTTCAGTCTTGCATGAAATACAAACACAGCACAAACTATTTAGTGCCTCCAAGTAACCAATATAGCTCGAGAGAGAGAGAGAGAGAGGCTGACAGTTAAAGTATTTGGCTGTGTTATATTTGCAATGGTACCATTTTGCTGTGTCAATGCTTTGGTAATTTCATCTCAAAGTAGATGTGATGAAATAAACTGAAACTAGAAGCAAGCTTTTCATATTAATGTTTCCTGTGGTGATTAGTAGATACAGCCTGACATGTTTGCACTTGTTTTTTCTGCAGTTGTTTGTAGATTCTTGAAACAATCCCTTTTGGGCTGAAAATCTGAGGTGTTTCTGCTTGGCCTGGGTACCAGGAGGATGTTGTACCTAGTGAAGTTTACCTTCCCAGAGCTCCTGGCTTTCCAGGAAGTGCACTGAAATCTTGTGGCTTTAGAGGGAGTCTTAAGCTGTTTTTTTTAATAGAAAAGGTGACTGTAAAAACCTCAGTCTGAATCTAAGGGGGTTCCCTCCAGTGTCTCCTGTATCAGCTGTGCTTATTTTGCTGGCTACAAAACACTGCCCTCTGCCTTTTCCTGCTGCTGTCAAGTCAGCAGAGCAACCGCGCAAAGACCTGTGCTCTGTTTGGGTTGTTAACCACCACCAGCCTCAACTGCTCTTTGATTTGCCAAATGTTTTAGTGAAAGCCAAACAAATTGTCATGCTGGATACAAAAGCAAAGGCTGGCATTTTGTGGGGGGATCATGGTTTCACTGCAGCTGACTTCTTGAAATACTTGGAGGTCAAACAGGATGTTGCACTGTGACAACCAGTCTCCTTATCCCTACCAAGTACAGTTCCGTTCAGCAGTTCTTCAAGTCTTTTTGTATGTGCTTCTCTTAAAAGTGTAAGAATAAAGCAGAAGAATCAACTGCAAACCCTGAAGAGCTGATAATTCACACAAGAGACTCAAAGAACCTGGATTTCTTAAGCTGCTCACAGGGTATTGCTTCCAACGTGCTCTTTGCTTTTTGCTTTCCTGCTGTTGTGCCACTAAACACAACTCAGCTTTTTGTGGTAGGCAACATGGTGGGAGTGGATTAATGATACCCAAAGACAGGCCCCACTGACGCTTTTTAAATTATTCTGTTGGGTCTCTGCTGCCAGGGGTAGTTCTGCTGCAGACCAGTTGTATTGTTCTGTCTGTTACTGGTTAAGAGCCTGCAATGTAGCCCCAGTGTGTCCAGGATACCTGTTTTATTTGTATTAGGAGACAGCTTGCCCCTGTACTATCTGCTTGTTTTCATACTTTGACTTCATGGTTGCTATAAAGATAACTTTGAGCTCTGCTTTTCAGTGTGCATGGGCAATGAAGAGGCTGACTTCAGAGAAATACTGGAGGTTGGGCTTTTTCAAGTGTTTACCAAGCTTGTTTGAGATCAGGTTTTTAAAAGCACTTGGTGGCTTTTGCTGTCCCTTCTTAGGCTGAGGTTTCCAGTGCCTCTGAGCTCTTCTCAGCTTCTTATCTTGGCTTTCTGTGCTGAGTGTCCAGACTTTGGAAATGAGATCCACTGTGCACAGACCTTGCACAGAGGTCAGTGCTGCTGGATGAGAACTACTTGAAGAGCTGCAAGGATGATGAAGGGGCTGGAACACCTGATGAGGAAAAGCTGAGAAACCTGGAGCTGTTCAGCCTGGAGAGAAGACTGAGGGGGGATCTAATTAATGTCTATAAATACATGAGGGCATCAAGAAGGCAGGGACAAGCTCTTGTCACTTGTGCCCTGTGACAGGACAAGGGGCAATGGATTCAAACTGGAGCCCAGGAAGTTCCACCTCAAGATGAGGAAGAACTTCTTTCCTGTGAGGGTGACAGAGCCCTGGGACAGGCTGCCCAGAGAGGCTGTGGAGTCTCCTTCTCTGCAGACTTTCCAGACCTGTCTGGATGCCTTTCTGAGTGACCTGCCCTGGTTTTGGTTCTGCTCTGGCAGGGGGGTTGGACTGGATGATCTTCAGAGGTTCCTTCCAACCCCCAACATTGAGTGATTCTGCAGCCTGAGAGATGAAGTGTGTGGTGTATCTGTGGGATTCGGGTGGTTTGTGTGTAACTATTAAACTCCAGGTGGCAGTGGCAGCTCAGGGTCAGGGATTCGTAGCACTGGTGCAGTCTCTGAAATGTATCACAGGATTCAAGTACTGGCCATGGGAAGATGAAAAATTAGTTTGCAAAACAGAAAATTATTCTTAGTGAGCAGAATAAATACAATGACTGAAACCAGGCAAAGTTCAGCCTACTCAACTTTCCTGCAGCTCCTTAGAAAAAGTCTGTGTAAGTAAACAGCTAATACACAGTTCAAGGGGAAGAATTAGGAAGCAGAAGATGTCAAGGTCCCCCAGTGTGGAAGCAGCCAGGAGCTGGTGGTGAGCTGACTGCAATATTGATTTGCTGGTGCAAACATAGCAGCTTATCAGGAGCAGAATAGATGGTGAAAGCTTGAGTTTGGGGGCCTGATTCTTCCCTCATGTGGTTGTCAGAGCTGCTGAAATTACCCCATCTATAATAGAGAAAAATAAGCATAAATTCTTTTATATTAGAACTGCATCCATTTTTTGTGGGTTTTGTTTTGTTTTTTTAGGCTTTGGAAAGGTTTTGGAGAGTATTGGTCTCTGAAATGAAGTCTATTAAGCTGAAATAAAATACAAGATATATTCAGGCAAGGATGGATGTTGCTGTCCCTTCATTATAACCTGACACTCTCCACAAGCATGGGGACAGTTCATACAGACAGAAATGTGGAGAGAGAAATGTGCCTGGAATGAAGAAGAGATTCGATAAAAAAACAACAACAAAAAATCTTGTCTGTAGCAACTTGTAATTCTGTCTCTTGTTCTGGGAACTGGAGAAGAGTTGTGTGGGAGGGCTGCCTTCTTCTGCTAGAAACTCTTTGGCCAAAGTTGACACTGATGTGCAGTTCTTAAAGACATGAAGTTCTTGTGGATTTCTTGAGATTTTTCCTATGAATTAAGAGAAGTGACTGAGGCTCTCTGACCCACCTTCCTTGGCCAGCTGGTCACTGCCTGTTGGCAGGGATGACATTCTGGGCTAGGCACACATCTGCTGTCTGCTCTCCTACCAGCAGGCCAGCCAGAATAGGTAGATGATGCAAGGAGAGCTGGAGGTAAGAGGCAGGGCTCCAGAAGGCACTGGGTGGACATAAAGCTCCTGCACGGGAGAGCGAGTGTGAGGAAAGGTCTGACAAAGGAGCTGTTGCTTTGGCCCTGGCAGGGAGCTGTGGGCAGGGCATGTGTCTGTGGGAATCTGGATCTTCTGGGGGATGCCTGTTCAAGAGTCTCATCATGCCTCCTCTTTTATTTTTTTTGGTTTTTTTTGCTTGCTTTACAGCCCAAATGTGGATTGTGTGTGCTCTTCAGTGGAGGTTGTGTCTTCCTAACCTTCCAGAGGCATAGAGATCCTTCTGCTATTTGGAACATTTGAGGGACTTTTATCCTGCAGGTCTTTATCTTGGATGCAGTGCTTGAGGGCAGCTTGAAGGTGACTTCTGGAGTTGGCTTGCTGATTTTGTTTTCCTAGGGTTGTTCTGGTGGATACTGATAGATGCTTGCTTGCAAAGCCCAAAAGCTCCCTTTTTGGGAGTAGCAAAGCAACTGTTCTCCTCTTGGGATGGCTAAGCTAACATGGAATGGACATCTTTCCTCCATCTCACCTCAGGTGAGAGCAGGTCTCAAGAATTGCAGTTGATCTGGGGGATGGATTAAAATGTGCTGGGCTGCCATGTCGTTGATGCCCATGGCCTCACTTCCTCAAGAGATGCTTTGCTGTGGTGCTCCTAGCTGAGGTCACCAACACGACCAGTTCCTGGCAAACATTTTGTGAACAGCTCAGCAAATGGTCTGGCTTAGCACACTGATCTTTGTCAAAGATGCCAGTTAAGGAAGGCTTTTCTTTTGTTTTATCTTCAGTACTAGCTGATGTGGGTGAAAATATCTGTGGTCTCTGTGGCTCTTTCTGTCAAAGGCCGAGCTTCACAAGACATTGTCATTGGACATGTGCATTGGAGGTTTTATATTACTACTGACCAGGCAGTTCTGTGCTGCAAAGGAAGAGGTGCTCTTGGATTAAAATGGTCATCTGGGTTTAAGTGAAAAGCCAGATTTTAAGAATTTTTTTGTTCTTTTATCATCAGCTGTGTGGAGGCTGAAATTTATTACAACTGCTGCCATTCCCACTCCTGAACTCTGCCAGTCTCCTTTTCTGGATACTAGGTTAGGTCTGGGCTGCCTGCTGAATTTCTGCTGAACTGTATTTCTTTCACTAACCCTACTAGGCTTTGACTATGTGTTAAAAATGTTCAAGATGTTCTTGGTTCACAATGAGAGAAATCTGAAGCAGCATAGCAGCAGCTCCACTGAAAGTCCAAGCTTTCCATCCAAAGATGGTGTTCTTGCATGCAAGGTACAGTCCTGTAATCCTTTCTTGTGTCCTCACTGCTGTTTTGAGTTCATGGAAACTAGTCCTTCCACACATAACAAGCCTTTTACCCTTTTTAAGAGCACTTTTCCTCAGAAAAAAAAAAAGATAACCTGAAGAGTAAGCTCTTTAATGGGCTTGGCAAGGTTGAAGGGTTTGAAGATTGAGCAATGCTAGGAATTAAACTGGAGGTGTCTCCTTTCATGCTTGGGCAATCTGAAAGATTCCACTGCCCAGATTCCACTTTATTTTGGCATAAAATGCTGAGATAATTTTAACAGGTTCCTCTCACCAGAGGCACATCTTGCATTTTATTCTTATGGTTTTTCTGCTTCAGTCAGAACGTTGACTTTTTGGGGGTGGCACATAATTCATCCATGTTGAGGAGGTTAGAAGGACTTGTTATGTGTAGTGCACTGGTGAACTAGCAAAGCCACAGCCCGAATAACTTGACATCCTGCAACAGGACCTGGGGGTCTGGATAGCAGTGCCCTGTCCCAGTGGCTGAGGGATCAGTGGGGTCCCTCCATGAACTCTTTGAGTTTTCAGAGAATAAACTTTTTAAAACTGTTATTTAGAGGATCGAGTTGAAATGCTGTAGTGTAGTTTTAATTGGTTGCAGAATGGTTTTGCCCTGGACAGTGGAGCAGTCACCATCTGTGATGCTGACTGTCTCTTTGGTCTGTGGTCTATTAAATTCCAGTTGAATTGTTAGCCAAGCAATCACCAAATGTTTATCAACCTAGTGTTATTGCCTGATAACACTCATTTCACCCTGAAGCTTGTTTAAAAGTTTAATTCATGTCTTATTATAGTTAAAAATGACACTTAATTTCTGTGAAGCTTGGCAGGCTTCTAGGTCATTTGAATTTATCATCTATAGCAGGATCAAGTTAACACACAGACATCTGATTAGATGTTCTTGTCAGGAGCTGAGCTGATTACTTGGAGCCTGCTTATTATTGAGGAATCCTTTGAGTATTAAGCTGTATAAATAATAAATTGATTGGTCTTGTTAAGCCTTAATATCTGAAGGTATATAGGGACTGTGAGGAGAGTCCCATCAAAACCACACACTATTGTTTGGAAGGTGGTCTATCCAAGTATTCTCTGGGAGTTGTTATTCACAAGTAGGATGTCTGGAGAGCAAAATGTGTGTGTGTTCACAGTGAGCCCTGGTGTTCTAAAGTGCAGGTTTCTGGGCCATCAGGAAGGTTCAGTTCAACCATCATTTGCCTTGGCAAAGCCACAGTGAAGTTGTCACAAAGCTGATGGAAGAGGTGAGGGAACCTGATCTTTCAAAAGGGCTGTTCAGCAGAAGCTGTGACGTGGAGACAGAGCTGAAAAGACCCTCAGACTGCTTCTCAGACACACTTTCTCCCATGGTTGATTTGAAATGTAGTGATACTTGGTTTTTTGCTTAATCCTTTGTGATTTAACCCAAACTGGTTTGCTGCCTGTGTTACTAGCCAGTAGTAAAGCAAGTCCTTGAAGGAACAGGGGTAGAAGGACTCTAATGACCTGGAGTTGGTGTGTAGAGTGTTTGGTCTTGGTCTCTGTAGCGGGATGCTCCATCTCAGTGGGCCTGTCTTGGTTTCCCTTTGTGATTCAGTTGATCTCTGTCTCACAGATTTACAGCCCCTTGGCCTGGAGTGGAAAGATTCCCATGGGAAGGGAAAGGGCCTGGCAAGCTATGAGCTGGTAACAAGCTTGAAAGTACAAAGAGAGGCCAAGTTGATGTTCGTAACACCAGCTGCTCTCTGTTGAAGAACACAGAGCCCAGCCTGGCCATGGCTGGGCCCAAAACAGAGACAAAACAAGAACTACCAGATAAACAAAAGTTTGCTTGGTGAAAAAAGGGCCTTCTAGGATTTTTCCACTATTTTCCTTCTTGTTCTCCAATGAGAGGAGAGGTATGGCTAAGTAGTGAAATGACAGCAGCCAGTCACTTTATTCTATACAAGCCTGGGCCCATCTTGGATCAGGGAGACTCCTGAACACTTTCCCAGGAGGTTGCTGGAGCTTCTCCCTTCAGCAGGGACACCTGCTCGAGGGGACACTCCTCTGGAGCTGAGGAACAAGACAAGGGATCCCTGGTTGTGGCTGTAAAAGGGTGACAATTATCAATTCCCTGTATGTCTTTGTTAGCCAGTTTTAATATTAAGTTCAAGAACTCGAAGACCTTAGGATCTTTTTTTTTTTTTTTTTAAGATAATTGCTATTATTGCATTATCACCTTGCCTAGGTATTACTTTAATAATTGTTTTAGACCTAATATAAGGCCTATTAATAAAGGAAGTTACTGGCATTGAAATGTTTAACCTCTGTCAGCTAACTGGCTCTGAGTTGTGCATTTTATTGTTAAGATACCTTTCTTTCTGCTTTATTGCTTTAGCACTCTGTTCTGCTGCCCTAATATTCCAACTCCCACACAGGTGTTTTTTCTTTTGGTTTGGTCATTCAGATCCCGGTGCTGTTTGCAAGAAATCTTCGTTTATGCAGATCTTGTCTCTGGTATTTTATTTCCTTTCCAAGTCTGAAAAGTGTTCACTGCCGTGGCTTAGCAGGGTAACCACGCTTTGTACTAGGGTTACCTGCACAGGGAAGACCCCAGCTCAGCAGCTTCGTGCTGGGCTTCAAGAAGTTCTCCAAGTAGATGCTGGTTCTTCCTGTAACCGTAGCTGTGCCTCCTGGCAGCAGCAAACAAGATGAGTAAACCCCTTCTCATCACTCAAGCTGGCTGAAGTTTGTCAGACTGTTTTGATGTTGAACGTGTACAATTTTCTTGGCCTTTGTAGGAAGCTGTGGGCGCTCCACATGGTGGAAGTTGACTTCAGTAACTTAAGAGAAAATGCTGCAGCTTTGGGTTCCGGAGCTTGGCACCTCACTCAGTTTAGCTGCTTCCCCTCTTCTCTCAAACAGCTCAGTAGCAGATCTGGGCAAGCATGTCCTGCTTCCAGAATCACAGAATGACTTAGGTTGGAAAAGACTGATTTAATTTCAATCTAAAACCCATTTGAAAGCAGCCATGTTACTGCTACTGATGAGTGATCTGTGAGAGAATAATCTTCTCTGAATGCTGTTGCTGGATTCTGAAAAATGGAAAAAATATGACTAGGGCTGGGCTGGTTGACATCATCAAAGGGTCTGGCTTGGACAGCCCTATTAGAGAGAGGAGGAATGCATCTCCCCTTTCCATGCTTATCAATAAATCCTGTAAGGAGGTGAATTTGAGCAGTGCAGGAGGTCTTGGTTGAGAACAGATGTGGCTTGACAAGCCTGCTTGCAATGAAATGCAGAAACAAATCCAGGGTGGGAGGTGATGAGGTGATGAAGCCAAATGCAGTTCTGTGGACTTTGTTGTGCTGCTGACAAGTGTTGATCAGAAGTTGCCACAAGGCTGTCTGGGCCTCATCCAGTCCTTGATAAAGGTTTCCCCAGTGTTGCATGTGGTTTTGGAGAGGTCTGTCAGAAGGGCTGCTCAGGGTTACAGTGCTGCTGTTCTCCAGGAAAGGACTCATCTGCTGTGTGAAATGCCAAGGCTTTTTTGACTTACAGCAGTTTGTTCTTCCTTACCGTATTGGCTTAACACTGAAAATACATGTGAGGCTTGGAGTTACTAACTTAGGGAGGAAAAGGTTGAAATATTGTCCGTTTCCACTGAACTGGAGGAAGAGAGAGAGCTCAGGACATGAGAGCAGCCTGGCAGTGAAGTTGCTAAAGCCTCAATCTGGCAGTTGGCCCATCAGGCTAAATCATGTATGTCCTGACCTCTCAGCAAGGTCAGAGTTAGTGTGAGGAGGCAGGAATGAACATCAGGTCAAGAAGAAAGAGGAGAGTGGGCAGATCTCTGCTGGGTTTCAGTAGCAGAGTAGCTAGAGCAGTGTGCTCTAGATGCTGTAGGGTTCCTTGTTAGCCATGTGTGTCTTCACATGGTTTGTTTTTTAGCTGGGGCACCTATTGTGGCATCTGTTGTCACTGTAGTTCCCAGCTGGCTCAGTGTCCTTGGAGGAAGAGGGGACTTTGGGGCACAGTGGCATTTTCCTGCAATCTTGCTCTGCAAGGATATACAGTGACAAATGATCAGTGCAGGGTGATTGTGCCACCTTCTGTTGTAGGAGATGGGGGCTGGTTCTGCAGAATAGAAGACTTTTTTCCCCTGTGAGGTTCATGTTGGTTGGCAGGGAGGAGACTTAATATCTAAAATGTTATTTGTCTTGAAAGTGTTAATATATGGATTGGCCTAAATGGGCTAGTTGAGATGTGCTGGGTTTGGGGACAACCAGGCCATTGACGTGTAATCACTGTGAATGACACAGTGAGGCTTCTCAAATCCCTCTTATTCCGGTTTTGAAGTGACTTTTAATCCTTCAGACATATTGGTCTCTACGCACTTTTTTCAAAGAGGAAAATAACCTAACTCAAGCAGCTTGAGTAATAATAGTACTTAGTGCTTAATGAACGATGTGAAATTAATCCTCCTGGACGAATAAATTGAAATGAAATTGTGTTGATCTTGGCTGGGGAACAGGGAAGTGATGTGAAATCAGCTTTCCTCTGGGCAAGGAAGAGCAGCTCCATCATGGCCTGTGGAGATGGAATTGGTGAAACTAGTGAGCCTATGAAGTTTGGCTCAAGCTGAGCCCTGCATTTCAGTTCTCTTCCTCCACTCTGACAACTGTGCTGCAAGTCAGATAGTGTTCTTCAGGCTTGGTCAGACCTGCTGAGGAGCAGTGGGAATGTGTCTCCATGGTGCTCGGGTGACTGCTTAGGGCCAGGGAGATGGTTCTGGATCCCTGACCTGCTCCCTCCTGTGTGCTGTTCCTTGGGGTCAGTGCAGGTGTCACGTTGCTGTGCCAGACCTGTTAGTCTGCCCTCCTGTTACACGGAACCCTTGTGGCCTCCCCCTGTTGATCCAAACAAGACTGAGGAGTATAAGTAAATGTTTTTAAGTTGGCCTGAATCCCCTGGGTGGCCATGGCCTTTGCTCTCATGTGCAGGTCCCCAGCATCAAACAGGGAGTGCTGTGAGTGGGCGCTGACATCTTGTTGTAGTGTCACCTTTGGGCCAAGTGCAGTGTTAAGATGGTGATGCCTAATAGTTTTGAGTACCAACTGATAGGCTTTGTGTATCAATTATTCTAAGTTAAAATTGATAGTTTGGTTTTTGTTTTCAGGTTACAAGCTGATTGGAAGCCATTCTGGGGTGAAGCTCTGCCGATGGACAAAGGTATGCTCTCTCTTCTCTAACCTAGAGTCTTACTCAGGTATAACAATTTCCAGATAAAATGTCCTTTAAAAACATGATATTACTCACACAAAAATCAATGCCATCTTCCAAGCTGTAGTTTTGCATTTCAAGCTCTTTCCTGCTGCAAAGAGTGAGAACATGACCATGGGAAAGAGCTGGGAACATAATTGTGAGGTGACTGTCATTTGGTAAGATTAGGACTTAAAAAAAAATGCCTCTTTGGGAGCATGTGTGCATTGTATATAGTTGTGTATGATATGTCTGAGTGTGTGTGCACATGTGTATGAAAAAAAACCATCTTCCAAGCCCTGGGTGGAAGGCTGTGCAAGCCAGTGGCTTTTCAGGTAGTTTGCAGGCTAAGAAATGTTCCCAGCAGGGGCACAGAGCCCTGTGGAACAAACTGCAGCCACTTCAGTATGTTTGTTGTCAGCTGTCCTTTGCAGGTCCCCAGGAAGCTCAGAAGTTGAAAACTGGTCTCTAATGTTCTACACTTGGGGAGTAACTTCGATGTAACAGACTCATGCCTTCAGCATTCCTGGGCTGATAAACTGTGGGAATCATCACCCCATGAACATGTCAGCCCATCTCTAGATCTTGTGCTGTGGCAGTGATTAGCTCCTTGGTCTCTCAGCTCCCTTCTGCTGCGTGATTAACTTTGTGTATTTTTGAAGAGAGCTCTTTGAATGGCAGTCACCAGTGGCTGCAGGGAGGTTTCCTTCTTGAACTGCCTGGTATCAATGAACTGTTTCATCAAAAGACTTGTTCTCCTGAACAGTTTGAAGGGCCCACTGCTGTATCGTCATGAATATTTGTGAGATGTACTGATCCCACTGATGCTTCTGCTGTTTACTCCTACAAATATTTGTCTCTTCTGTCACTTTTCATGTCAGAGAAGGCCATGACACGTTTAAAGAAAAACTTGTCAAACTTCATCAGTGCTTGTGACTGAGGGATAAAGCCAGAGAACCTATTTTTATTAAAGAACCAGAATTTAATGCAGCACTGTAATGCCATTTCACAAAATAAATAGCAGCTCTGTGTGCTTAGAGAGGACCATGCTATTTTTAGCTTAAACGGGAGCTGAAAGTAAAGTGCTTTAAGAACTGGAGCTGAAACTGGGTACAGGCAGTGGCTTTGACTGGGATTCACACCAATATGTGAATATCTTCAGGAGACTTGTTTGAGATTTGTATCAGAGGAAAGCAGGAGCCAGGGCTGGGAGGATTAGTATTAAGTAGGATTTCATACTGGTATCTTAAGATTGAAATTATTGAGTTCTGTCATATTCTGGAAAAGAGCATAAAACCTCCAGATTTTAGGAAGACTCTGCTTTGCCTGTCCTATGAAATCTGAAATAGAACTTGCTTTCCAAGAAAGCTGTTGTTTGAGGAATGGGTAGAATTAACAGCATTTTGTTTAATCTTCCAACTATATAACAAGGCTGTGCATATGTGAGGAGTTACTTGTATGTTCTTTCCCTGCTGCTCAGAGAACACTCTCTCTCTTGAATCACCAGGACTCCTCAGGCAGAGGAAGGTAGATTAAAAGTTACTACGTCCTATTTAATTTTTTTTTTTCTTGAGGGTAGTAAAGATTCTTTCTCATTTAATATTATTTAACTGAAGTAATGAAAGGCAGTCTTTGCTCCAAGCAGCTTGCATGCTAAATAGGAGGTATGTCCTGGTGGGAAGGCAGCTGTGGTTCTGTGAAGGGAAGTGCAGCGTCCTGCTGGAGCCACTCACTGGTGTGAATGAGGGTTTATAAGGTCAGGGTATTTATTTAATTTAGTGCTAGAAGAAGTAATCTACCAGACAAATGAAAAGAATTGAGTGCTCAGTAGTGCAGCCTTGAAATTGATCCTTGTTACCCTTTAGTGAGCTTTTACAGTAATATTTCTTGCGGCTTAAGTGGCTTCACCTTCTTTATTTTGTTGACTGGTTCAGTTTAAACCTTCAGTAGAGCACATTGTCGTCCTGTGGGGTTGCAAGTGAGAAGCTATTGATTATATTGGTTTCTCTCCTCTAAACCAGTTGTAAGTTTAACATAATAAATGCCTTTTTTTCTGGAAGGGTGTATATAAGCAGTCACACTATGTACTGACCTGCACACCCTGAAGTTCTGAACACAGGCTGCACGTTGCCGAGACCTGCTCGGCAGCCGTCACTGCACAGGCAGTGTCTGTCCCAGGGGACTCTGAACACCAAAGTTACTGGTGACTGAAAACCTGGAGAGCAGATTTCAAATCTTTGGTTACAGATGGTGTGTTCTAACTTTCTTGGTGGTTTTTTTTTTGTGCCTTTCTCTGCCCTTAGTCAATGCTTCGAGGCCGAGGGGGCTGCTATAAACACACGTTCTACGGAATCGAGAGCCACCGCTGCATGGAGGCCACACCAAGCCTGGCTTGTGCCAACAAGTGTGTCTTTTGCTGGAGGTAAAATACTGATGCAATTTTACGGTGTTCCACTTGGTCCCTGTCCTGTTCCTCACACCTAGGGCTGTGTTACTTGTGTGCCCTTTTCACTTGGACACTGGGGGAGGAAGGGTTGGAAAGGCAGCGGTGTTGCTTCCCCTTCCTGCCTGTGTTCCTTCCCTTTGGAGAGCCATGAAGCTTGTGGATCAGGAACTGAACTGGCTGGGTTGGTTCCATAGCTCGGAGGCTGAAGAGGATCTGAGGGCTCCTCAGTGCCACCTCCCAAAAATCGCCTCCTCTGCAGCCAGGTCTTGGAGCCTAACAAGTTCAGAGTAGCTGGGGACCAGTGGAAGGAGGGTTTGGGGGGGCAGGAGGTGACCACCTCACCATCTGCTGCCCTACACATCCTACTGCTGCCTGTACAAAGCGCTGACAGAGGTTTCTTCCCTCTGGAGATCACTGGGCCTCCTCTGGCAGCTGGTGCTCTGGAGAACACTGGCTGGCTGGTGTGTGAAGCCACCAAGGTGCTCAGTGATGTGTGTGTCTTTGGTTTGAATTTGGGTCCTTTTTTAATGTACCTTCACCCACACCAATTCACTTGCATTCTCAGTGAGTGAAAAGTGAGGACTTGGAAACTGTTGCCTTCCTAAATCAGCAGCTAATAAACGACTTTCTATTTTAGTCAGTAAAGTGACCCCTTTCCTCAGAGGAATTACTTTGTTGTTAATTCTCTAAAGGAAGTGAGCTTTGCCTGAATCTGAACTGGGAGCTGCTTTAGCACTGTGTACTCACTGAAATGCCTGGATATCCAGGGAGGTTTTTGCTCAGGATGGGAAGTGCAGAATGGGATCAGTGAGAGAGGAAGAGGCTCAGCAGAAATAAAAGCAGTGACGTGAAAGTGTGCTGAGTGGGAGGACGTGGAGGTTATACTTTGAGCTCTTTTGTCTTCTACCTTGTTAGCTAATTCAAACCATGGGGGCTGCATTTCCTTTGGTAGTTATGCCTACCTCAGGAGGGTGGCTGCCAGTAACACCCGTTCCATCCCTAAGCTTGGATGTCCAACACCCCAATACTTGTATGCAAAGCCAGCCAGATTCCTCTGAGTACCACTTTCTCTCTTTCATAGACTTCAATTTTTAATAATGCAATTATTTCACAAGTATATATTCTCTGGCAAGTGCTCCAACCTCAACACAAAGGCCACAGCAGGTGAAAGCAGGGACTGGGAGAGCGAATTACCCCCCACCATAGGTGTAAAGCAGGTTTGTGACCATCTAAAGAACCTGAAGGTGCATAAATCTATGGGGCCTGATGGGATTCACCCACGGGTCCTGAGGCAGCTGACGGATGAAATTGCTAAGCCTCTGTCCATCATATTTGAGAGGTCATGGCAGTCTGGTGAGGTTCCTGCTGATAGGAAAAAAGGAAACATGAACCCTAGTTTTAAAAAGGGAAAAAAGGAAGACCCAGGGAACTACAGGCTGGTCAGTCTCACCTCTGTGCCTGGCAAGGTCTTGGAGCAGATCCCCCTGGAAAGTCTGCTAAGGCACATGGAAAATCAAGAGGTGATTGGTGACAGCCAACACGACTTCACTAAGGGCAGGTCATGCCTGACCAATCTGGTGGCCTTCTACAACAAGGCTACAGAGATGGTGGATGGTGCAGAGCAGCTGATGTCATCTACCTGGATTGGTGCAAGGCATTTGACACTGTCCCACATGACATCTTGGCCTCCAAACTGACAAGGCGTGGATTTGACAGATGGAGCACTGGGCGGATAAGAGATTGGCTGGATTGCTGCACCCAGAGAGTTGTGGTCAATGGCTCAATATCCAAATGGAGGCAGGTGATGAGTGGTGCCCCTCAGGGGTCAGTATTGGGAGCAGTGCTGTTTATCATCTTTGTTGGAGACGTGGACAGTGGGGTTGAGTGTCTCCTCAGCAAGTTTGCTGATGATACCAAGCTGTGTGGTGTGGTTGACACCCAAGAAGGAAGGGATCCATCAGAGGGACCTTGACAGGCTGGAGAGGTGGGCCAGTGCCAACCTCATGAACAAGGCCAAGTGCAGGGTCCTGCACCTGAGTCAGCACAACCCCAGGCACAAATACAGGCTGGGGGGAGAATGGCTGGAGAGCAGCCCTGAGGAGAAGGACTTGGGGTGGGAGGAGATGAGAAGCTCAACATGAGCCACCGTTGAGGGCTGGAGCCCAGAGGGGCAATTGTGTCCTGGGCTGCATCCAAAGAAGTGTGGCCGGCAGGGCCAGGGAGGGGATTCTGCCCCTCTGCTCTGCTCTGGTGAGATCCCACCTGGAGTGTTGTGTCCAGTTCTGGTGCCCTCAGCAAAAAAAGATACAGACCTGATGGAGAGGGTCCAGAGAAGGGTCACCAAGATGATCCAAGGGCTGGAGCAGCTCTGCTCTGGAGCCAGGCTGGGAGAGTTGGGGTGTTCAGCCTGGAGAAGAGAAGGCTCCAGGGAGACCTGAGAGCACCTTCCAGTGCCTGAAGGGGCTCCAGGAAAGCTGGGAAGGGGCTTTTCATCAGAGAAGATAGTGGTAGGACAAGGGATAATGGTTTTAAACTGAGAGAGGGGAGATTTAGGTGAGATATTAGGAAGAAATTCTTCACTGTGAGAGTGGTGAGGAACTGGGATGGGTTGCCCAGGGAGGTTGTTGATGCCCCATCCCTGGAGGTTTTTAAGGCCAGGTTGGATGAGGTTTTGTGCAGCCTGGTCTGGTGGTGGGTTCCCTGCTCATGGCAGGGGGGTTGGAACTGGATGACCTTAATAATTCTATGATTTAAATGACAGGATCAGTGTGAAAGGACTGCTATAATTTAAAAAGCACTTTGTTTCTGTCTCACATTTTAGTGCTAAGTATAAGCATTAGACACTGGTTATCCCTTTAAGTTTACATTTGGGAGTCTATTCCAAAATGTTAATTGCTGGTCTTGATGAGCTTTCATCATACCCTGGCTTGAAAGGACTTGCCAAATGCCACATTTAATGTGCAAGTTTTGCTGCTTCAGAGCAATCTGATGGCTGGGAAGAAAAATACACTGCTGGTGACTTCTTTCCAGTGTATCAATGAGCAACGGTGCATTGAATTCTGCAGTGCTGACTGTACTGGTAGGAAGAAGATTGCCATGCCTATTATCCTTCTGTCTCTCCACAGAAGGTACAAAAACACCATATAGAAAGCAGTAACATTGCCAGAATGAGGCATTTTGCTCCTAGTATTGCACTGCAGACCATTTAACACTGTTCCCCTTCAGAATGACCCAGATTGGTATTTCTTAGCAGCATCAGCCTGTCTGGAGGGTGGGGCTGAATTGGGGAAGTCAGACAAGTGTAAATTGAGAAGTTCAGTAATTGGGATAAATCACCATGTGTGATGCCTTCCCTATGCCTCTCACTTATCATGCTGTAGCTGTCATTAGTCACTTAAGAGGAATCCTGGAAACAGTAGCCCTGATGATAACGAATGTTAGGGTGCTTGGTTAGCTAATGGTAACAGCCTGAATGCAAGGAAACACTTTTTCAAGAGATTGTGCTGAAAAAATGTTCTCGTTTATTTACTTTCTGTGGGGGAAATAGGTTGCAGTTGTTGGACTTTTCCAGATGGACTGGACTGCAACTGTCTGTCCTCTCTTCTCAGACCTCTCCTAAGTTGGAAGACTTCATGCTCAGTGTGAGACTAATCCCAGGGCTCACTTTATGTGCACCTGAGGTTGGACATAAAGCAGAACTGAAAGAACCTCTCCTTGCTTTGGTTGCTTTTTCAGACCCTGTGTTTGGGCTGCTACAGCCTTGGTGTGGCTGTGAACTCTGCCAGGTCAGGTTAGTTTGGTGTGGGAAGAGGAGACTTCCATGCCCACTCTCCTCCCTAGCAGCTGCATGTCAGCTTGACATGTGCATGTCAGCACAGTTCACAAACCAGCCAGGACTACTTGTCACTATTTTTTATTTCAATTTAAACCTGCCATGCCTTGCAGATTCTTAATCTGTAGAACCACATTCTTAAAATGTAGAACCACAAGCACTGGTGGCTGGGTGGGATAAGCATGTTACCTTCCTATTAGCAGTTACCATCTGTGCTGCTGGAGACGTATGAAGTGATAGTTTTGATCTGCTGTTGGCAAAATGTTTAATCCAGGTTTTCTGCCTTGCTGGTCTCGTCCTGCAGCTCTGCACACCAAGTTGCAGATAAGGCTGCTGTGATTCTTTTTTTTTTCTTCATCTCTTCTTTCAGGATTTTGACACTTGTGGAGTTTGCCAATGTTTCCAACTGCATAACCACTGCAGCTCTCCCAGGATTGCTGAGGAAAAGGCTGTGGAGCCTGTTTTCTCTTCCTCGCTTTGGCAAGAAATGCTGTAGTTTAGCCACCTTCCCTGGGAACTGGATGTCATCAGAGCTGGCTGGTTCTGACAAACACATTTTGGCCCTGAACCAGGGATCCTGTGTGGAGCCAGCATCCAGAAACACTCTAAGTTTAGGGTTTTTTGTAAAAGACATACCTTGACTCTGCACTGGAGACCTTCCTTCTCCTTGTCCCTGACAGTGGTACATCCCTGGTAGATACCAGGCTTGCCAATGCCCCTTCACTGGTGTGACCACTGGCTGGTGCTCCCCTGCCTGTGTCCTCCAGGGAGGTGACTGAGAGATTGGGGATGCAGGTTTATAAGGTGGAAGCTTCTTTGGGGGGCAGGAGAAGCAGATCCTTCACCGTCTATTGTGCCCCCAAGGCAGCAATTGTTCTGCATTGAACTGGGCATGGTGGAGTTGCAGCAAGAGCAGGAAAGGGGGGAGGGAAGCAACACCTTAATTATTGCAACATCCCTAAACCATAATCCTACCTACAAAAATAGTCTGTCACTATCCACGATTGCTCTGGGCTGGTCTCGCTGTGTTTGTAGTGTCTCTTTAGCTTAATTGTCTAACTGGAAATGTGCAAGTGACCAAATCTTTTAATCAATTAGAGCAAATGTGGGGACTGAGGCTTTCTGACACTACTGAGGTGCAGTCACCAGGCAAACCTGATTTGATTGTTTTCTGGCAAGAGTGTCTAAAGCCGAATCAATTATTGTGGAGAGATGGAACAGCTAAATAAGGTTTAAATTAATAGGGTTCATTATTTTTACATCTGAGGAGGAAGCAAACCAGACAGAGTGAAATATTCTGCAAAGAAATTGGTTCATATTTCTTCTTCTGTGACTTGATGATATTTAAACCTGTACTTTAAAGGTTTCAGCTTGAGCCTTAGATGGCAGCTGAAGGTCTGTTCAGACCATCTAAAGAAGTGTGTGGCCAAAGCCAGTGATCACAGTAAACCCTGCAAAATGAAGAGATTAAAAACTTATAATCCCTCATAGGGGAGGTACTTAATAAGGTCATTAAAAAATTAAGAAGAAACTGACAACATATATTAAAACAAAAGCTTCTTCTCTTTAACTTGACTCCAGAGGCTAATTTCTTTGGGGAAATGTGCAGTATTAGAATATCAAAGGAGCTGAGTCTGCAGGTTTGTAGAACTTGGAGCCTGAGCCTGAAAGCTCCCAGTGTCTCTGCATCTCCAGCCTCCTGGCCTTGTTCTGCTCACCTAATACTCTTCTCCCAGTGTTTCTATATGGTTAGTTTTTGTTTATTAAAAAAACAGGCCATGGCCTGACAGCCCTTTTGGGAAAGATTGTTCCCAAGATCCAATTTAAACCTCCCCTGGCGCAACTTGAGGCCATTTCCTCTTGTCCCATCACTTGTTCCTGGGGAGCAGAGCCCGACCCCCCCTGGCTCCAACCTCCTCTCAGGCAGTTGGCAGAGCCAGCAGGTCTCCCCTCACCTCCTTGTCTCCAGGCTGGACACCCCCAGCTCCCTCAGCTGCTCCTGCTCAGACTTGTGCTCCAGCCCCTTCCCCAGCTCCCTTGCCCTTCTCTGGACACGCTCCAGCCCCTCCATGTCCTGCTTGTTGTGAGGGACCTAAAACTGACCCCAGGATTCCAGGTGCAGCCTCACCAGTGCTGCCACCAGAAGTGGAATCTTCTAAAAATGTTCTGAAGTTCAGTCCTCTCTCAGCTCAGAGGAACTGACAGAACCAGCCTGGGCTAAAGTCCTCACTATTGGCTCTGTCATGAGTTGCTGCCAGGTGTTGTAATCTGATCAAGTCATCTCCCAAGGAGAAGGCTAAATTTATTTTGATGGAGCACCTCGTTTGAAAAGCCTTAGGAAGGCAGTGAGGGTCCATCTTCAGAGCACGCTGGGAAGATATAGACATTATGGGTTCATTCCCTTTTTAAAAAAAATCTAAAATACATCAATTTGTTTCCGGCTTGTTAATTTTTTCTAGAAATGATTTTTTTTAAGTTTATACTAAAACATTGAGAAGCCCAGGAAATACTGAATATTTCGTCATTTTTAAAATCAGGTTTCTTGGGATGTTCAGATATCTAGTCATTTGACGTCAACCCTATTTCCTTAATATTTTTCTTCTCTAATATGGTTTGAACTTACCAGGAATCGTGAATCCAACAAACTTCACAGAGCAAGGACAGAGGAAGGCTACAAAGTGGGTGAAGGGCCTAGAGAATCAATCTGATGAAGAACACTTGAAGGAGCTGGGAATGTTTAGTCTGAGGAAGAGGAGGCTGAGGGGAGACCTCATCAGTCTCTACAATTACCTGACAGGTCATTGTCGAGAGGTTGGTGCTGGTCTCTTCTCACAGGCAATTAATGACAGAACAAGAGGGAAGGGCTTCAAGCTGCACCAGGGCAGGTTTAGACTGGACATTAGGAAACATTTTTTCACAGAAAGAGTGGTCAGACACTGGAATAGTCACCTCACCATCCCTGGGTGTGTTGAAGGGTGGTTTGGATGTGGTGTTGGTGGATGTGGTTTAGGGGAGAACTTTGTAGAGTAGGGATGATGGTTGGACTTGGTGACCCCAAGGGGCTTTTCCAACCTGAATGGTTCTATGATAATAGTGAAAACATTTCATTGAGATAAGATATCTCTAACCTGTCCTCTTCTTAGTCAAATCTGGCTTCTTCCTATTGCTGTCAGGTAAAAGCAGAAGAAAAGGTACAAAGAGGTTTCTTGTCGTCACAAAGAATCATTAAACATTGTTTACTTGTGCATTGGACAAAGTTTTCCCTTGGTCTTTCTCTTACTCCTCACATCATTATAGGGAAGTCTTTCTTGTTAGCCTGTTGGTGTGTCCTTTGCTGGTTAGGGTATCTGCCTTGACCTGTCTTGTTATGACCCCATGTTATGGTGCTCCTCCTTTTCCTTTCAGCTGGAGGACTGCACAAAGTTGCAGAAGAGCCTGTGATTCTGACATTGCTTTTTTGCTGCTCTTTATATGTTTGCTTTTTATTGCTGCAGTTTTTGCTTCTGCCTTAAATAGGGTTTATAAACCCTGCCAGTTCTCCTGACCTCCTTTGCCCTTAAACTCTCCTCTGGGATCTCACCTGCTGGTTCTCAGGGTGCACTGCAGGCTGCTTTTTAAACACTCGTTTTTTATTCTGCTCGTTCCTTCCCTTCCCTTCCTTTCCCAGGAGCCATGTGCTCTGTCCTTTCATGATCACTGCACCAGCATTTCCTCACCTTCATGTTCCCCACCAGGTATCACCAGCATTTCCTCACCTTCATGTTCCCCACCAGGTATCAGCATCAAGAAACTGGTCACTGGAGTGAATGATACTTGATACCTGTGCAGCATTTTCCCTCAAAGCTTCTTGCAAGGCTCCATAACACTACGCAGCACTCACAGGAGAGGGTGGCTGTTCTGGGAGGTTATCAAGCAAAAGCTGATTAATTAAAATAAGTGATTGAGGAGGGGGAACCCACTTTCACAGAGGTCTCTCTGTCTGTCAGGGACAATCTGGTAATGCTGGCAAATAGTCCTGGTAGGTCACAGGTCTGATGAGAATGCAAATGAAGCTGTGTTGGAAAGAGGCTCGTTAGCCAGGGGAGGGCACAGTGGGCTGGGGACTCCTGCTGGTTCAGTCTCACCTTGCTCTGTCATGATGGGGCTGTGGCACTGATGGCTTGTTTCTGGAGTAGCAAATCAAACCTGTTTCACACCTGGAATATCTAATAAAAGAAGGGTTTTTCTGGTGTGTGTGTGATTTGGGGGGGAGATATTCTTGTGTTATTTTTGGAAGAGAAGGAATACTGTGCACAGTGACCTGTGCAGGACTCAGGGAGCTGGTGAGGTGGATCGTATGGGAAGGTGACAGTGAACTTCAGTCTGTGCCAGGGACTGTGGAACAATCTCATCAGCCACAAGACATTGCTTGCCCTTCCATTAGAAGAAAAACTGCTTTTTGCCAAATAAACTGCTTTTAGACGTGACCTCGTGTGTTTTTAAATAGTCAGGATGTGTTAAAAATGTAAGGACTGTTAGACACTAATAATTAATAGCTGTCCAGTGTACATCAAGAGCTTATTGATTTTTTTTTTGCCAGCTTGCCCTGTTAAATACACAAGGTACAAGTTATGTAGTTAAACACGTAGAAGAGTTTTATAAATGCCTTTTTATAGTTGGTATTCAGAAAACCTTCTATGTTGGCAGATGGAAAAAAACATAAGAGAAATTCAAAAAAGCAAAGCTGGTTTAGCTTAAAGGATCTTTGAGATAGTGAAGTAGTTTGAGAGCAGCATTTGAACGTTTGTTCTTGAAGTGGATGAAGAAATATTTGGGCCAAAGGCTGTTTTTATTCATGCCAGGTCTGGAATTTGTTGGTTTAGCAATGTTGAATTATAGAGGTGCAGGTCTCTCTCACCTGGAAGAAGTCAGTAGGAGTCTTTTCATTGTCTTCAATCAGCCACTTCATTCTGAGAAGGTGCTTCTCTCTGTGTTTTCTCCTTTAATTAAATGCTGGCCATCAGGTCCTAATGTCCATGTTGCTGGAAGGCTGAATATGGCAGGTGACCTTGGTCCTCTCCATGGCTGACCTCCAGAGATGATGGAGAGCAGTAGAGGAAATGGGAGATCAGCTCGTCAGAAAACAGTTTCAGGAGTATCAATTACTTGATCTTGTTGCCCAGAGCTATGTTCATCCACTAGTGCTGTTTTGAAAGGCACTGCAAAATCTGCTACACTTCTATTAATAAATTATTCAATGAGGTACATGCAGTAGAATTGGTAGGGGACAGTGGAGAAACTGTTGTAGCATATTTTGGAAAAAAGCATGAGAAGAGGGAGAGAACCAGGAGGTGAAAACACAGAAATGTGTTGATTTCCTTACTGTGATTCTTAAAGGCTGAATTACCCCTGTTTGATACTTACCTGAAGTGCAGCAAGGTTAGTGGGAAATTCCTCTCTCCAGGGAGGGGTCTGTGCCCTGTCCAGGCTCTCTGGGTTGTGGTTGTATGGGTGTCAGTATGAGTATGAGGTACCACACCAGTTGCTTGTAAGATTTCATTTGATGGGGCTCTGAGCAACTTGATTTAGTGGGAGGTGTCCCTGCCCATGCAGGGGGGTTGGAACTGGATGATCTTTAGGGTCCCTTCCAACCCAAACCATTCCATGATTTGCTGGCCAGGGGGTATTTTTTCCAGATGACTTACAATGGCTTTGTAACATTCTCTCATGTTGATCAAGAAGGGAATGGGGAGAAATTCAGATATCTTCCAGGTCTTTGGGTGGAAACCTTTTACCTCTGGTTCAAAATAGGTGTGTTATGTGTAACATAAACTGCAAGGTCCATTATTTCTGGGGAGACCAGAGCCTGGAAGGAGAGGGGTATAAGAATGATGTTCAAAGATGACTTCTGAAAGTTGTCAGAAGTAGGGTGTTGCTGAGAATTATTTGTTGCTTGTAATATTATTAAGCAATGCCAAAGTCCCCAGGATGACAGATGGGTTCTTCCATGTATGTTACAAATGACAGTTAAGTGACTGTCACTCTTTCCTTCAGACATCATACAAATCCAGTGGGCACAGAGTGGCGATGGAAGATGGACCAACCTGAAATGATCTTGCAGGAAGCTATTGAGAACCATCAGAACATGATCAAACAGTTCAAAGGTAACTTCTCCCACTTCTTCCTTGTTAATGATGCTCTTGGAAGATAATGAGCAGTAGCATCTTCAAAGCATAAAGGAAAATGTTCTGATCATCTGTGAAATGCTGGGAAGGAGGAATGGGATTTAGAACATCAGAAGGGTGAGAAGAAACTTTTGTGGCACACTTAGTGTTTCCTGAGATGTTCTGCCTGGTTTTTACTCCTGAGCTGACAGCAGAGGTTATGTGAACAGCAGGAGTGGAATGGAGTATCCATAACATTTGCAACATGAGTCTTAGTCCTGGCTGTTGTTTTGGGAACCCATTAGTTTATGTTGGCTGTGCACAGAGAGAACCTGATGGTTTAAAAATGTGACAGGCAAAAAGCCCTTCTGTCAGCAGGGCAGAGTCGCTTTGTCTCATTCACTGGAGTTATATGATAGGCAGAAAAATTACTCAGGTTAGGGCTCAGGAGCTTTTTTCTCATCCAGTGACTGGTTTGAATAATCTCACCCTCTCTGACCAGCTGGTTCTGTGGGAGCTCCAGGGCTGAACTGGATGGGGAGCAGCCAGAAGAACCAGACCTGGCCTTTCACATCCATGCAGTCCAGTGAGGTGGGAAAAGAAAAGGTGTGTTACTTTTTCAGAGTGGTAGGTGGCAACACAGTTCCTGTCTTGGGAGCCTGAAAGCAAAAGGTTTATTAAGGAGAAGAAAAAGCAGTAAGAGAAGCCCAGCAGCTCACTACATTTAGTGAATTTTACATTGTCCCTTCCCTGAGGTACATGTGAAAATACTGTTAGAGTAGAATCAGTGGAAGCAAAATTGAGTTGAAACACTGTGCAGGAAGCTGAAGGCAGGAGAGTTAAAAAGTTGTACAGTGTCCCAAGTGCCCTGTGTGCCCTGCCAGAGCTGTACTGTCCAGGTTGGAAGTGCCTCAGGCAGAAAACTTGCCTGCCTGCTTCCAGCCAGCTTAGCAGCCCTCCACAAATAATAAGTCAGATTTTTTTATCATAGATTTTAAAAGATAAAGCCCCACCCCTATCCCACAGACTGCCCCAAGGCTTGAACAGTGGGACAGACCAGGTTGCTTTGTTGCAGAGGGAGGACAAGATGACCTGAGGGCTCCAAAGGAGATTCCAGCAGGATGCTGTGCATCTCTGCTGAGGTGTTTGAACAATGAACCCCAGCATTAGAGCAGACCAGCCTATTTGAGCTACTGGAGAAGAAAAATATGGAGAAAGTGTCTTAACTAGAGAGCCCTTGAGGCTCTGGAGTGTCTGGTAATGCTGCTCAGGTAACACCCAAAGCTATTTGAATAAACTGGTGCTTTTTCTAGTACCAGCACCACAGCTTTGCCTTCAGCTACACTCCTACAAACACCTCTGTGCACCAAAGGTGAGCTCATCTGATGCTTTATTCCACATATTGTAGTAAAAATGAGATCATCTTGACAGAGCAGAGCTCTTGGGGACCCTCTATCCTAGAGGATACCCTTCTGTCCTGTAAGAGTCCCTCTGCATGGTTTTAGAGATTATGACAAGTCATCTTCTCTTTTATTGTTAATATAGTTTGTACTGGTTTTGAAGACTTTAGATGTTGGTTAATGTCACATAATTCTCTTTCAGAGTAACTGGTGGAGAGATACCTTCCTGACAGGGAGCTGAGGTGGGAAGGTGTGAAGTAGTTTGATGGACACATTTTCTAGGTAGTGATGAGTAAATCTCTGTACCCCTGCAAAGGGCACACACAGAAAGGAAACATAAATCAAAAACAGGAGAGTGGGACTCTGATAATAGAGCCCTGGTTCAACTTGGGGGGGGGAATGAAAAAAACAAGTGCATGAGCCAAACTAGGAAATCTATGAGCCAAATGAGCCAAATCAATGAGCCAAACTACCTGTGTGTCTTGCTGTGAGTGGATAAAACAGGTTCCTTGTCTCCCCAGTCACCCAGGCACTTGTCAATGCTGGTGCACAGGTACTTGTAGAGGGGTAACCAAGTCAACAACCAGCCTGTCAGGGGTGATGTGCCAGATGGTGCTTTTCTTTCCCAAATTAAAGTGCACCACGAGGACAGCAGCTGGAATCAGCTTTTCAAAGGAGCTGTGCTGATCAAAGGAGGCTTAGCTGCATGCTCTGCTGAGATCTGAGCTGGGCAGGAGCTGAAAGCTGTACTCCATGACCTCTTGCTGAGGCTTCTTAAGTTCCTATGGCTCCAAGCTCCTGTGTTGGATCTGCTGCATGCTGTGCCAAATCTGCCCAGGCTCTGGCTTTGCTGAAGTTCATTGACTGGAGACAGGAGGAGGCTCATCTACAGGAGCAGAGGTTGAGTCCTGTAGTGATATGGCAGCCAAAGGTGCAGGAGAGTTCCTGTGCTCCCTTTAATACTCACTAATGCTGTTTAGTGTATCCCTGTCCAGCTTGTGATTTTATGTGGGCAAATGATTGCATACAAAACCTCTGCCCTCCTCTGGAGTGTATTTACTATATGTAAGATTTGCTGCAAACTGGTTTGAGCAAGTTACTCTCAAACTTTGTGATGTTGGATTTTTTTTCTGTCTGCTTGTAAATCTGGCAAGGTAATTATCCTAGTTCAATTGCAAGATGCTGAGAGAGAGAAATTAATTAATTCAAAAAATTACTTACAGTAGCTTTAAGAATACCAAAGTTAGTCCTTTAATCTCAGTGTGTGCTTGAGATGCTTCTTTTCAAATCAAGCTCTCATTTAGCACTGTCAGGTTTCTGTGGAATAACCATTCCTCCTGTCACTTACTCAGGACTGAGGCTGGCTGGTTTAAAATGCACTAAGCTTTGCTCTGATCACAAACCAGCCTTTCTACACAAGGCTGAAGAAATAGCCATGAACATCTTTTTATCTTTGCTTCACAGCATAGCATGGAATTTTCTGTGCTGCTTGAGCTCCAGCATCTAGGCAGTGAGAGGTGAGCTGAGGCCCTGGTTTCAAACTCAAGTCTTTGTTTTTTGAAAACAGACCAACCCTCGGTCTAAAACCTTAGATTTTATTCCAGTACATCAGTGCATGTCAAGGAAATGTGAAGTGACATATTTGGAACAAAAGCTTGTTTGTAGTCAGATGGTTTCATATGGGGTCCTGAGCACTTGGTTGGATGTGGACGGGCTGGAGAAGTATTTTCCTCTCCCCTGTACTCCCGTGGGTGTAATAAATGTGGCTCAGATTGGTGAAACCTGCAGACAGCATTTTCACGTGGATGCTACAGTTGAGCTTCTTGTGTTTTCCTCTTTGTTCTGAAGTGTCTCTCACTGTTCAGGATGGTGTCATGGGTTGGGTTTTCTTCCTGAATGCATCCTCTGTGGAGTTCTTTCATGTAGCTGCCAGTACAGGTTCAGACCTAGTTGTTGGTGCTCTGCTTGGTGAAGTGTGCCCAGCTGCTCTGGGGCACTGGTCCTCCTGGGGCTGAGGGACCACAGGGCTTTCAGCAGAGGAGATGGACACAACCTGCTTTTATAATTTTAAGATGCCTACTTGGAATGGCATTGAACTGGCTCTTCTGTTTCTGCCTCGGCATTCAGGCAGCATCACTGGGGTTCTAAGAAGGGAAATCTTGATGCAAATGTTATTAAAAAACTGTTGGCACTGGTTAAGAGAGCAGATGAAACCCCAAGCTCCATGTCTGTGTTTTGTGGATTCCTGTGGAACTGGCTTGATGGGCACTGCCCTGTGCCCTGGTGTCCTCTCTGGTTCAGGAGGGCTCCAGCTGGTTTGGCTCAGCCTTCTGTGTGCAAGGGAGCATTTTAGGTATGGATGCATAGTATGGGATAGGGTTGCAGTTGATTTAAGCCTGTTTTCCCTCCTCTTGCAGGTGTGTCAGGAGTGAAAGCAGACAGGTTTGCAGAAGCGCTGGCAGCGAAGCACTGCGCGCTCTCGCTGGTGGGAGAGCCCATCATGTACCCGCACATCAACCGCTTTGTGAAGCTCCTGCACCAGCACAGCATCTCCAGCTTCCTAGTTACAAATGCACAGTTCCCAGATGAGATTAGGTAAGAGCCGGGTGAAATATCTCCCTGCTAAAACATTTGAGTGCTGACCTGTGTTTTAATTCCATTTTATCACTCATCAGAGTCAGCTCTGCATGAGCACTGACAATGAGAAAGCCTGCTTGGCATCTGCTTGATTTTAATCTTAATCTCACTGCTTCTTCTCATCTCTTTCTCTCCTCTAGTTTGATTTTCTTTTCTGTATCTCTTAAAGTGTGATTACTTTTGAAAGTGAAGAGAATGTAATATAGCACCTTCTGGAGGTGCAAGGGAAGGAGAACAGTGAGTGAGCTGCGTTTTGTGCTTGGGGACCTGGAGAACTGGTGCGAGTGTTTCTGACAGTTTGGGCAGGAGACCGAGCTCCTAAATTACCTTTCTGGTTTGTGTGCTTCTCCTGCAGCCTGATCTTTGCTCTAACTCTGTAAGACCAGCTTTAATAGTTCAAACCCAAGATGCATGCAGCCCAGCATCTCCAGCAGGACCTGGAGTGCAGGGTGAGAACAGGTGACAAGTGTGTGCACACATCTGTGGAAGCGGGACCAGTAATTTTTAACCTCCCTTTCAGAAAGACCTGAGCTCAAGGTTCAAAACATTTGAATGACCTCTGATGAAAATCTTTACAAACACAAAGAACCCCCTTTTCTGATGCCCTGGAGCATCCAGGCTGTTCTATAATGAAGTCTGAAGCAATGTAGGAAGGAGACATGGCACGGTGTGAGGTGCCTGGAGCTCGTCAGAAAATCAAGCTGCCAGTTCCAGCCCTGGAGGTGTGTGAGGGAGCTGGCAGAGCTGGATGCAGGGGGTCTGGTATCTCCCTCAGCTTGTCATTGCAGCTCAGTGCCTCTTAGCACTTTTCTGGTAGAGCTTCCTTTCCACTTCCTTCTTGAGGTCCGAATATGGCAGTGAGGGGGGGGAGGCGTGCAATTTTCAGTGAGTAATTATACACTACAAAGGCATTCCAAATGATTGAATAATTGTGTAATCAAGTTACTTTAAGTCATCTATTATGTGCCTGATAGACATAAATTGCTCTTTCCTAAATATAGCATTTTAACAAGAGAGCACATGCTGTATTTTGAAGCTGCATCTCTTAGGATCTGCTGAATGTTATTAAAAAGAAGCAAAAAAGAAAGTGATAAAATGCTAGTCTTGCTGTCTTAAAAATTGCAACTGATCCTTGGCTCATCAAAGCAAATGATTTGCTTAATGTGGGAACTGAAGTGTGCACCAGGCTCACTTTTCTGTTGTCAGCAGAGGGTAGTTACAGTCTAAAAGTCCTAAAATAGGCAACACAACCTCTGGCATGCAACGTGCAAGCAGGGAGTGTGGCCTGGGGTGGTCACTGGCTTTAGGAGAAGGGTCCCCTTGCTTGGTCTCCAGCTCGGTGCTGCCTGTGCCTGCCTCCCTCCTCTCCTCTGCATCCTCCTCTTCCTCCTCTTGTATTTTGGCTGCAGCTTCATCCTCCTCCAGGCACACATATGTTTTCATAAAGTGAAGGAGGTTTTATAGCATGTGAACTCATACAGAGCAGTTACCTGGCTCTTGTTCTCTTCCTCCTCTTGTTTCTGATTAGTGGCTGTGAACAAAACCCCTTGTGTATGTTTGCATTTATGAACATCAGTAATGAGCAGATGCTTCCTATTGCTCATAAAAATGAACATTTGCTTATTGGTGTTTCCTTTGTATCATTGACTTGGCTGTGTCCTGTCTGGCTTGTGAAACCACCTCATGGCTGGTGGCCTGAAGGCAGTTTATTGCTCTGGAGTTGTGCTGTGCTACTTGGTCATGATTTCTGCCCAAGTGGTAAATACTGGGAACTTGATCTCCTGGGCTGGTTCTCCACTGTCTGAGCTAGCTTACAAATTACAACTGAAAATAGAGAAACTTCAGAAGATCCATCCCAGTAAGATCCAACTAAATTTCCTGTTAATTATGAAATGTAGCTGGGACCTAGGGACATCAGTTTTGCTTTTCCTGGTGCTGGCTGGACCTGTGACTGCCCTGTCTCCCTGTTCCCTTTGGCAGAGCATGCACAAGGTCATCCTGGCTATGGCAGAGCCCTGTGGACCTCTCAGTTTTGGAGCAGCATGGGGCAGAAATCCCTCCCTGGCATCTCTTTAATTTTTTCCAGATAGAGACCAGTGACAAGTGGTGTTCCCCAAGGGTTGGTAGTGGGACTGGTGCTGTTTAACATCTGTGTTGGAGACACAGTAGGGTTGGTGCCCCCTCAGCAAGTTTGCTGACAGCACCGAAGTGTGTGGTGAGGTCAACACGCTGGAGGGAAGGGATCCATCCAGAGGGACCTTGGAGGCTTGAGAAGTGGGCCCATGCAAACTGCATGAAGTTCAACCAGGCCACGTGCAAGTTTCTGCACCTCAGTCAGGGCAATCCCAAGCACAAATACAGGCTGGGGGGAGAATGGATTGAAAACAGCCCTGAGGAGAAGGACTTGAGGGTGGTGGTGGAGGAGAAGCTCAACATGAGCTGTGTTCTTACAGCCCAGAAATGCAGCCCAGGACACAGTTGTATCAGAAGAAGCATGGCCAGCAGGTCAAGGGAGGGGATTCTTTCCCTTTACTCAGCACTTGTGTAACTACACCTGGAGCACTGTGTCCAGTTCTGGAGACCCAAACACAGGAAGGACACGGAGCTCCTGGAGAGAGTCCAGAGGAGCCACAAAGATGATCCAAGGGCTGGAGCAGCTCTGCTCTGTGGACAGGCTGGGAGAGTTGGGGTGTTCAGCCTGGAGAAGAGAAGGCTCCAGGGAGACCTGAGAGCACCTTCCAGTGCCTGAAGGGGCTCCAGGAAAGCTGGGGAGGGGCTTGGGACAAGGGCAGGGAGGGAGAGGACAAGGGGTAATGGATTAAAATGGAAGAGGGGAGATTTAGGCTGGACAGTAGGAGGGAATTCCTCACTATGAGGGTGGTGAGACCCTGGCTGAGGCTGCCCAGAGAAGCTGTGGCTGCCCCATCCCTGGCAGTGTTGAAGGGCAGGTTGGATGGGGCTTGGAGCAGCCTGGGCTGGTGGGAGGTGTCCCTCCCCATGCAGGGGGTTGGATCTGGATGATCTTTAAGGTCTTTTCCAACCCAAACCATTCTATGATTCTAACAGTACTGATTCTGCTGGCTCTTGCCTGTCCTGACAACTGAGATCTTCAGGGAAGAGAGGATTTTTCTTAGCTAGTATTTTGAAAAACAGTTGCTTCATCTTCACTGGGGCCCCTTTTAATTAAGCAAATGCAGCATTAAATAAAGAAGAGTATTTTGGCTGCTTTCCTTGAAACTGAGTACTTCGATCCACTTCTGCCTAAACATTTGGTCATTCTTGGAGATGGTGGCTTTGGGCTGCCAGTCCAGACAAGTTTGTTTACAAAACAGCTTTATTTTTAATCCTAAAATGTTGAAATTGTTCTGGGCTATTTCATTCCCCTCTCTAAATGAATAGAAAGAGAATATGTTTAGATAGGCTGTTTGTGTTCATGTCAATGAAGTGGATTTTTCTGGACACCAAGAGCTCTGCTCAGTCTCATTCTGGGCAGTTTTTGTCACTTTGTCAACTTTGGGGAGGGCAGGAGGTCTGGTGTATTTTTAAGTGGCAGGGTTTGGCAGCTGTACAATAGCTTCTAATTGCTTCCCAGCTTCTACAGAAGCAAATCAAGCTGGGACTGTAGCCTGCTCATTACTGGCCTTCACCAAAACCACTTGCAAAATGCTGTCCCACAACTGGTAAGGGCTGAAGAGACCACTAGGATGTTGCCATTTCATCTTGGAGACACCAGGGTGGCAGATGCCATGAGTGGAGGGATGAGTGTTGCACTCACTGGCTTTTTCAGCTTTCTCTGTGGTGAGGGAGCTTGTTTTAGGTTGTTCCTCTTGATACCCTTCACTATCCCTTTGCTGATGGGCTGCAGCATTGCTGCTTCTCCTTGGGGTTTCCCAAAGGGATTAGACTTGGCCCAGGATCTTCACACAGCAGAGCAGGGTGAATATTTTTCCAAGTCCTTGGTGCTGTGCTCCCTGGCCCTGTGTGACCAGAAAGACTTTAGTGCAGGATTTATATGAAATAAAAGCTTTGGAAGAGGAAGGAGAACACACTGGGGGATTGTGTTTGGGTTTATTTCCTAAACAGCTTTGATTTGCTTTCCAAAACTGGTTTGAGTGATGGCAGCTGCAGGTCAGGTAAGTTCAACGTGTCCGGAAGTAGAAACTGGCTGATTTAGTGCTGTATTTTTATTAAATGGGATTATTTTTCTATGATTGAAGGCAAATAGAGCCTGGGGAAAGGGCTGAGCTCAATGTTTTTTAGCCATGGGGGGCTGGGTGAGAGGCAGAGCCTTTCAGAGCCTCATGTGAACCCCTGGCAGCTTGCTTCAGGAAGCCTTCTGAATGTGTTACAGCAACACTGGAGTGAAACATGTTCCAGTTCAGTGAGAAGATAATTAAAATGTCAGCCAAGACCTCTGTATGTGAAGTTCTTCACTTGGGGGTGTATTATTTGTTGCAAGTAGGTTGCAATGCCTTGCTGTGAACACGATGGTGACTTGGCAGAGATGAACCACTGGACTTAATAGTTTTTCCTGTAAATAATGTATAGTTCCTGTCACTGCTGGACCAGCAGAGGGGCTTGTTCAGAGATACTGTGTTTTATATGTGCTGTGGTAGGAAAACACAAATTCAGCTAGCAGTCATGTCTGAAAATAACCATCCCCTTCTTTTTCTTTCCAAGGAACCTTGAGCCAGTAACTCAGCTGTATGTCAGCGTGGATGCCAGCACCAAAGACAGCCTGAAGAGAATTGATCGACCCCTCTTCAAGGATTTCTGGCAGAGGTTTCTGGACAGTTTAAAGGCCTTGTCTGAAAAGGTACCCAGTTAGGAATGTGTTTTTTTGAATTTCTTTCCCCCGTTTCTTCTGCGCCTGACCTACTCAGGACAAAAGCAGAAGACAGAGAGGGGCTTGAGATGGGCTGTGGAGTGGATTCTGGATTGTTGGGAGCTTATTTAAATGTTTTGTACATGAAGTTGTATGAAGTACAGCAAGTTTGGGAAGTTTTCCATGTGGGAAGAAATTTAACAAGAGGAGAGCAGAATGTGTGTCAAATGGGACAGTAAACTTTGCTGTGAACGTAAGATGCTATGAGACATGAAGAGATTATAAAAGAATAGAGGATTTCCTAATGAAGTGTTTACACTGGAAGCAGGCTGCTGAAGGGAACTGGAAATTCAGGGCAGCCAAGGAAGAGTCATAAATCTCCATGTGGCACTTAGCACTGGTTCTCCAAGGTTCCCTTGAAATTGCAGTGTGTCAAGGACATGAAAATGTGTATGCTGGAGTTGCTGGCTCTAGTTGCCCTCCACAGAAATCTGCTTATTTCTGGAAGATTTAGCCAAAACAGTAGATTTGAGCATAATAGCAAGGGTGCCCCTTGTCACTGTCAGTAGTTTGTCTGTCTGAGGCAGCTGAATGGTGACCTTGAAGGCACATGGGATCACGTCTGCTGCTGTCAGCTTGGGACTTAGTCTGCCATGCAACAGTTCTTGTAGTAATTAATGAAGCCCTCGTGGTGCTGGGAGCACAGGGATTGATAGGAAGAGTGATTCATCAGCGTGTCTTCCCTCTTATTTACTGAGCCTGTGCTCTGATGGAAGCAAGTACTTCTGTTTACTGATTTGGCAGCCGGTGACATGTTACCTGCTGAGATGAACAGGCAAGAGCGACTGTTTCCTTTGAATAATGAGTTTTCCTCTCTCTGAGATGACAATGTTGGGCCATTTCCTGCCAAACACACTTACATGAGTAGATCTCGGAGACTCGGTGTAACTGAGTGATTCTTTCTTCTGCAAAGACGTGTGAGCAGCTTGATCAAGCTCTTTGCTTGCAAGTGTGCTGGCTGAGACTGCTCAGCCAAATTCAGCCCAAACTGAGCTTACTGAAGTCGGGTAAACTCATTGACACTCACAAACTTACTAAGTTCTCTGTGTGTGTAGAGGAGACCGTGAAAAGAAGGGGAGTTAAAAAAGTGTGAAGGCAAAAACATTGAAAAAGCCTTTGGGGAGCTTGCTTTTGCCCATCGTTTCTTTCCTTCTGCCTCTCTTGACCCTGGATGGATACAGGTCATTCATTGCTGTGTGTTGTCAGGAACTTCCTTGCACAGAATTGAAGGTGAAAGTATTGGCAAGTTTGTCCATATAGCTAAAAATACTCTGGTCAAGGTGAAGAGGAGAGGAAAAAGAAGCTCAACTAGCAGGTGCATTTTCTGCTCCAAGCAAATGCACTTTGAAGGGTCCTTGAAACTCTGATATCACAAGAGCCAATTAAGAGTTGCTGCAGTTGTAAGACACTGTTCTGCCAGCCCCTCTCAGCTGTGTGTTGCATCATTGCACATGGGGCCAGCAAGGAGTCCTGCGGAAGCTTCTGGTTGTTAGGTTTCTCTCTTAATGTTATACGTGGTTCTGGCACCCCAGAATTATCTGGAACCTGTTTCTGGGCAGAAGCAGCTTTCTGTTTTCTGCTTGGTGTTCACGTGTGGTGATAAGCACCGTTCTGTAGGACGGTGATGAATGGAAGGTGGTGAAAGCTGATGCATCTGTTGATTCCTGAGAAATACAGCTCCTGTTTCAGACTACATGGGGAAGTGCTGATGCATTGTGTTGGGAAAGTGATGCTAATATATCTGGAAACAAAATACAAGTCCTGTATTTTCACAATGCCTGACAAACCATCCAGGCTTATTAATTTCTCCTGAGACTGAGACAAGCTGGCATTGCAGCTGATATGAGTCACTCCTAATAAGAGTCATGGACAGGTTTGATCTCTGCACATTTAAAAAAATAAACAAAAATGGGAGAGTGGAGGTTTTAAAACCACTGGCTGTGCTTGCTGCACCATCACCTGGCTGGCTGTGTCTGCCAGGAGGGACAGCGCCCCACTGTCCCCAGGCTCCCTGCTGCAGGGATGGGTGTTTGGAGACAGGTCCTGCTGCACGATGTTGATAAACCAAATAGATGAGTGGGAAAAGGAAGAGGAGAGAACACAGTCCTGGGTGAGAAAGCAGTGAGGGTGTCCTTCTTGGCTGTTCTCTTTCCTGTCACCAAAAAGCAGGCTGATTCTGGTTAAAAATGGAAATGTAAGGGCCTGGGCAAAGAGGTGGGTTTCAAGTTTGTTGCTTTAGTGAGGTAGTTACATTGATAATGGATCTAATGATTTAAATTGAAGTCTCGCACAAAGTTTTTGAGCCTTTAACAAGGGAATGAGTTTCATTATGAATTGTTCCCAGTATGATTTGACAGTGTCCTACAGCACGTTGGTGATTACTTGCTGCAGCATTTTCAAAGGAAGTTCAGGAATTAAAGACACAATTTTGTGATACTTCTCGCTGCAGAAAACAGCAAGAAATCCCCTCATTGTCCGCTGCTGTTTGCAACAACGTTTATCCCTTCTACACTGCTTCTCCTTGAGATGTTGTCAGTGTTAAATTTCCCATGCTGAGAAATGGTTTTTGAGAGGAGTTTGTTAAGCAGCAGGTAGGCTCCCAGATGGCTCTGTTTGTTTCTTGTCATGTGTCTTCTGCCCTCCAAATTAAATGGAGAAGAAAAGACATTAACATGTGCAATTTAGAATGTGCCCTTTCCAAACATCACATTTGAGAAGTCTTGTAGTCTCACCCTCTGACAGCCTGGAGTTCATTGGGATGATTGAGAGGTGACTTGACTCTATAGCCAAGTGCTTGGAGGAAGCACTAAGGGTGTGAACCTTGTTCTCATCTTAAGGATGAGAAATCTCTGTTCCTGTGGTTGAAGGGCACTTCTGGCCCTTGCTGCTTCACAATGCTACATCCAGATGAGAAGTGAGGTACAAATTAATAACAAGGGTCCAGAAGCTCAGGAGGGAAAGAGGTAAATTTTTCCGTTCCTTGAAATGTTATGGTCAGGTTGTTGCTTGCTTGTTTTACTTTAATTTTTTCCAAACATGGCATTAACCAAACATGTGCTGTCTGAACAGGAAAATAAGGAGCTGGTGTTCTGTAAGTTATCCCCCAGCAGTCAGACTCGTGATCCATTTTTATTTTGACTTTGTGCTGTTTCCCTCAGTGTTATTGGGCCAGATTGTGTAGGTTGAGGAATTTTGAAAGCTGCTGCTCTTGTCCTCCATAAATCACCACGAGTTCTCCCAGGGGATGGGGATGTTGACTGAGACAAATGGGAATTCCCCCCTGAGCTGCTGGTAGATGAAGTGGGGATGCAGTGACCCAGGGTGGCAAAAGTCCTTACAGATTTCTACCCAAGCACTCTGACAATGCCTGGACAAAAGATGGTGATGGACATACCAGCAGAACCTTCCCCATGTGTCATTCAATATTACACTGCAATGTTTCTGAGCATCCTTTTTTCCACCTGTTGAGAATAAGACAACTCTTGAAGCAAGAAGCTGTTGCTCTGTGGATGTTTCTGGGTTAGATGAACACTGGGAAAAAGGTCCCTGGTGTCCCTCATGTGCTCTGGGAAGCCCGCTTCCAACCTTGACGTGGTGTCACCTCTTCTGTTTGCATCTTCCTGACTTCATCATGGTAAATGCTGTCCAGTCTGCTCTTTTCACTGTACCCCTCACAGTACTTGCAGTGCTGCCAGGCACCACCAGGCACTGCTGGACTGCTGGAACTTTGAGAGGACAAGTGCCAATGTTCTCTTAGATTGGAGCCATGCACAAAGAAAACGGGCAAAAAACCCTTTAGGTTAATAGATGTTATGGCACTGTAGGAACTGATGATGAAGCAGAACCTCATCCTTCCTGTCCTTCCAGGAGGGTCACAAAAAGCTAAAAAAAACAGCTTATTGGTGCTTTCTGGAGTTCAGTTAACTGTGGTCTTCAGACATCATACACAACCCTTGCTTTAGATCACAAGAAAACCTTGCCCTCCACTATTACAAAGAAATTAAGATTTTGTAGAGAAACAGGGTCATGGCTCTGTGGGCAAAGTGTAGAAAATGTCTTGCATTTTCTTCCCCCCCCCCATTAAAAAAAGGCTCAACAAGGAAAATTCTTACCTCTGCTTGTCCTAGGATATCTCCTATTTGACAGTGTGTGGGTTTGGTGCCTGTGGGTCTGTACTCCTTGCTGGAAGGTGAAGTAGGTGGTTTGTCCAGAGAAAGGCATCAGCTATCAAGGCATTTGATGTTACCATCTTCAGGTCTGCATTTGCAGGCTGCTTATAGGGAGCTCCTGTTCCATTCCTGGAGGGTGAAGCTGCCAGCTTGCCCGTTCAAACATTTTCAGGCTTGCATCTGGTGCTGTTTACTTTAGTCTTTTTTTTTTTCCCCAACGTGATCCTTTCTTCTATATGATTACAAACATAGTGTAAATATGTTGAGTTCCATCTTAAGCATGTTTCAGTCCTAATTATATAATATATGACAGTAACAATTGCTTTTATGAAAAGAGTAGATTTGATTTGCATGGTGATTATTTATGTGGCTACTGGAGGAGGGGAGCTGGTTTGTGGAGCTGAGTCTGATGTTTCTGAGCCAAGTGACTTTTAAAGGAGAATTTAAATGTAAAATTTGCAACAGATGTTAGAATCAGTAATCAATTTTGCCACTATAAATTTAGAAGAATTTGACTCTTCTGCACAGTAAATGCTCTCCACCAGCTGTGTGCTTGTTGTAATGGTTTTGCTAATGAGGCTTCTGGCGTAAGCCTTTTGAAATGCAATCTGAGGAGTGTTGCAAAGGTAGGGTGTTTAATATTAAGTTATTGCCTCTGAAATACATCATCTTTCAGTTCAGCTTACAGCAAGCAGCAATCCAACTGAGGCTTCAGCAAGATTCTTGGCTGCAGAGGGAGTGAAATCTTATTTCTTCTGTCTGTTCCAGTACCTCTTGGTTTGCTTGCAGGCAAGAAAAGGGAAAAAATGTTCATAAACACAGTTCACAATCGAAAGGATGTTATTCCAAGCTGGTGGTTGTTACTGTGGGTCTCATGAAGGCAGGATAGGGAGGCTGGGGGATGGTGAGGTGCCTCTGGCCATGGGGTAAAATCCATGTTGTCTTCATCCTTGTCCAGTGCTTTCTCCATTATCCCACATCAGTTCCATCCTCCTTGTTCCTGCCTGTTGCTTTGGGGTAGTCAGGCCTCTGGGCTAATGAGTTGCTGCTGCTTCTTGCCAGGGGAGCAGTTCCAGCTGCAGAGGAGCTGCCCTGCTGCCATCCCCTCTACCCGCTAGAGGCCACTTCTCCCTCTTCCCAGGGCGCTGGGAAATGTGCTCTGACCTGTGAAGTGTAAATGGGAGAAACAGAGGGCTCTCCTCCTCCTTTTCCAAGTTCACTCTTCCCTTCTGCTCCCTAACCAGCACACATTTTTTAGCTTGCCTAGCTTTTCTGCTACTTAACATTTAAGAGGTATTAGCTATTCTTACCCTTTATTAAACATGATCTTTCTTTTGCCTTGAGCTCTTCCTTAGAGACTGCATGAGAGATGCCAGACTTGGCTTTAAGAGAACTTGGTTGAAACCTTCAAACCCTTCCAGCCCTTCTGTTATTTATTAACCCAGTCACTGTTTCCTGGGGCTTGGCTTTGGGAGCCAGAACTCCCAGCTACTCTGACAGATTCTGTGATCTCAGGGACATCTTCTCACTTTTTCTTTCTTTAGTTGTGAAATAGAGCAGGAGTCTTCATGTAAAAGCACCCTGAGAAGACAGCATGTGTGCCTGTTTGTACGTGAACTCCTGAAAAAGAAAGAGCCTAAAATTCTGCTTGTGGCAACTAGGAAAAGGAAACTTGTATCTGCACTTGATTTTAAAGCATGTTTTTATTTAAGCCTATAAAGTTGAAGTAACTGGGCCTGATGCCATAGATTGGGGTTGTGCAGAGCACTGCACAATATTGCATTCTGCTAAATGCATTAGCTGTTGGATTTCTCTACTCACTGACTAATTATCAATGGCTCTGGCATGATGGATTAGATAAGAAGCATTTATTGGGTTCATTGATCTGTTCATTTGACATTTGAGGGAAGATGAGTTGACAAAGCAGCTGCAAGAATGATCTGTTTTCTCATCCTGGATGGTGAGTGTATAACTGAGGCAAAACCCTTGAAGCAAGAAAACTGATTTTATGGGAATGTGGTAAAGTGTGTGCTGGTGCTCCTCTGAAGCAGAGGGAACATGCCCATAGGCTCAGGCAAAACAGTCAGGAAGACTGAATTGTTTTGGAGTGGTGAGAAATCCTCTTGTAAAAGTTTAGGATGGTGCTGTTAGTGTTTGGGTGACATGGGCTGTTGGGTCCAGGCTTGCAGAAGGAGCTGGAATGACACATGGACTTGGTTCCCCAGGGCTGTTGGGTGCTGAGTGTTGTCTGGTGGGATGGGCTCTAGGAAGGCTTCCTCTGCTTCTGGATGAGATTGGCAAAGGTGCTTTGGCCTAATTTAGTTGGCTTGGAGCTGGAGCAGTCGAGGAGTGGGCAGGATCCTGCAGCAGGTAGGTGGCAATATAGCTTGGGGAACAGTTGTGTCTTCAGTGCTCTGCTTGTCAGTAAAGTGCTTCTTCAGCTCCCACTTCATCTGCTTTGAGTTACCAGAGTGTCAGCGAGAGGAGAATCTGACCCTAAACATGTCTTTCTTCAGGTTGACTTTTAAACCAGCAGTTTTTCCTTGTTGTGTGGAGGTGAAGAGACCCTGCTCCTTTATATGGTTCTGCACCTTTAATACTCCAAAGGGAGCTGGTGGTTTGTGTTGAGTATTTGTAACTTGCTGATGGGTGTAAGTGGTGGCTGTGACCAGTGGGGTGGTCTGTGACCTCCCAAACCACGTGCCCCAGGTGTTGTTTCCACAGTTGCTGAAGGCACCTATCTGGAGCCTTGGTGACTTGCAAGTTAAACACTTGAGAGCCAAGCCCTGCCTTTTCTCCTTGGATGAAATTACTGTTAGATTTGCCAATGTAAGAAATGCAGGAGCTACAAAACATGGATTTAGGGTCTCCTCTAAAGCTGTGAAATTGCTGGAGCATCTTTCATAAGAACTTTTGGAGATTATTGTCTTGTACATACTTGAATACAGAAAGCCAGTAACTAATAACAGTGATGAAAGGTCAAAGAAAATGGTAGATCAAAGGTGATTTTATTATTCTTTTTTTTTTTCACAATTAGTGCCTAAGTGATGGGTGGACTCATCTTCTCTCAAATTTGTTGAGCCATTTCTGAATGCAATAGTTGGTACAGTTACTGGGCTGACTAAATTGAGGATCTCCAGAAGAGCTCATGGTTGCTCATAAATCTGTTTGGTGGAGGAACTGGTACTAGATGCACTGTAAATGATCTCCTCTAACTGCTTCATTCTAAAAACAAAGGAGCACAGAGGGTACAGGTGGTGGTGAGCCCTGGGACTGGAGAGCTGATGATCCATAGTCCTAATGCAACTGTTCACAGACCTGTAAAAACGTGTCTGCCTCATTGTCTTTATTTCTTTCTGGCTTTGGGTTGAAATTTGCTGAACAATCTTGAGGAGCCTTGTCTCCCTGGAGGGCTCTTCTGAAGAGTCCCACTTTCTGTGAAAGTAGGAGGATCTGAAGGCTTTTTGTAGAGTCTAGGTCTCTAAAAGAATGCTTTATTTTGAGATGTTGGAGTTTAAGGTAATGTCAGGCAGGCCCTAAGGCAGCCTTCTCAAGTGGGAGCAGAAGTTGTTCTGTGCATCCAGAGACACTCAGGATGTTGTTAAACTGTTCATTGTGATTGTTTTTTTCCTTTAAGAAGCAACATATTTTTTTAAATCCACAGAATCACAGCATGTCAGGGGTTGGAAGGGACCTCTGCAGATGATCGAGTCCAACCCCCCTGCCAGAGCAGGACCAAAACCAGGGCAGGTCACTCAGAAAGGCATCCAGACAGGTCTGGAAAGTCTCCAGAGAAGGAGACTCCACAGCCTCTCTGGGCAGCCTGTCCCAGGGCTCTGTCACCCTCACAGGAAAGAAGTTCTTCCTCATCTTGAGGTGGAACTTCCTGGGCTCCAGTTTGAATCCATTGCCCCTTGTCCTGTCACAGGGCACAAGTGACAAGAGCTTGTCCCTGCCTTCATGATGCCTTTATGTAATTATAGACATTGATTAAATCCCCCTTCAGTCTTCTCCTCTCTAGACTGAACAGCCCCAGGTCTCTCAGCCTTTCCTCATCAGACAGATGTTCCAGTCCCTTCATCATCCCTGTAGCCTCCCTTGGACTCTCTCCAGCAGATCCCTGTCCCTCTGGAGCTGGGGAGCCCAGAACTGGACACAACACCCCAGGTGAGGTCTCACCAGGGCAGAGATCCAGATGTCAGGCTCATGAATAACTTTGAAATGTGCCAGGTTTTGTTACTGCTACAGGTTGGCCTCACTCCTTGTCAGAAGGTCCAGGCTGCAGAGCAGAGGGGCTGTCCTGTCCAGCTCTGCTGGGCAGCCTTCCTGCCAAAGCCTCTGCCCTGCCTGCAGGTGCCCAAGCAGAAAGTTGCCGTTTTGGTTCAGGCTGCTAGAGAGGCAGATACATCACTGCAGCTGTGGAATGTGGGTAATTTAACAGCAAAATGTGTGCCTCTGAAACGAGGTGAGGAATTGGAGCTCCTCAGTAGCACTGCCTGGTGTTGGGCAGGGCTGGGGAGCTGCTCTGCAGGAACAGGACCTGGCAGCCAGGCCCTGGCACCTGCCCTGCTTTGTGCCATCCCTTCAGAATGCTTCTACAGTCTGTTTTATGAGATTCATTCTCTTCTTTACCCAGCAGATCCCTCCGATCCCGCTCTAAAAACTACATTTTCGAGCATTGCTTTTATTGCAGTGTCTGTGGGGAACTGCTTCGTGTGTCTGATGGAGCAAGGTGGGGGTAGCAGCAGATGAGAGCTTTTAGCTTTTACATGTTGCCTCAAGAGAACCTTACCTGGTGGATTTCAGAGATACTCAGTTACATCATGCTCTGGTCTCTGTGCTCGAGAGCACATGAAGCACAGGAGTGGGACTCAGAAGAGATGAACTTTGCTTATGCCAGTGACTGACCTTCTTAGAGCTGGTGTACGTGGGGATGTTGCCCTAGCAGGGCAACAGCTCAGCAGTGCAATTTTGTGATGGTCACCCAGTGGTCTTGGGATTAAGAGCTTGTAGTGATTTTTATCCTGTTGAGCCCTTAAGAAGTACATGAAGTGAGTCCAGAGGAGGCAATGAAGGTGACCCAAGGGCTGGAGCAGCTCTGCTCTGGAGACAGGCTGGGAGAGTTGGGGTGTTCAGCCTGGAGAAGAGAAGGCTCCAGGGAGACCTTAGAGCACCTTCCAGTGCCTGAAGGGGCTCCAGGAAAGCTGGGGAGGGGCTTGGGACAAGGGCAGGGAGGGATGGGACAAGGGGGAATGGTTTCAAGCTGAAAGAGGAGATTTAGATGAGATCTTAAGGAGAAATTCTTTGTTGTGAGGGTGGTGAGACCCTGGCCCAGGTTGCCCAGAGAAGCTGTGGCTGCCCCATCCGTGGCTGTGTTGAATGGGGCTTGGAGCAACCTGGTCTGGTGGGAGGTGTCCCTGCCCATGCAGGGGGGTTGTAACTAGAAAATCTTGAAGGTCCCTTCCCAGCCAAACCATTCCATAAGAGGAAGCTGTCTGCAGTGGATTGCTGGGTGCATCTTTGTGCAGCTGCAAGAGGACCAGAGCACTGCACAGGGATGCAGTGGCAGCTCCTTTGCAGGCAAACCTGATGTCACCTTGTGAGCTGCCCTGTGCAGTGTCTCCAGACTCTGCTCTGTGCTGTGACCTGGCTGGGTCACTGGGGTAGCTGTGGGGGCTGAACTTTCTCAGCAGCAAGAAGTGATGGGCAGGGGCTGAGGAGTTTGGGTATCGCTGCCTGCTCTGTAGTGTGGTGACGATCAGCACATGTTCTGAGAATGCATCTTCAGGGAGTGATCCTGGAAACTGGTGAGCACTGAAAGGAGTCCAGCTCCTCGAGGCTAAAGCTCCAAGGTGAACTGCTTGTAACAGAGAGCCATGTACAAATCCTGCAGGAGCTGCTAAAAGCTCCTTGTCTGTACCTGAACGCTCAGGTAGGTGCTGGTGAGAACTGTCTGGACAGGGCTTAACAGCACCCGCTGGCAAACAGATGTTCTGCAGCTGGACTGATCTCCAGGCCTCTCATCCACAAACCTGCCCATGCGGAGCATCGTTCCCACGTGTGCTCAGGTGGGGGATGTCCCCTCTCCATGTGTCACTTCCTGGCATGTCTGCTCTGCCCAGCACCATGCAGGAGTGCTCTCAGTCCCCAGCTCAAACTGGAGCTCAACTGTTTTAATAGGATGGGCAGTTAAAATGCTTAAAGCCTATTTACCTTCTGTCATGTTTGTTACTTTAGAGCCCAGCTCTTGAGTTAGGGCTTTACAAGAGCAGTAGTTTTGCAAGGATTGCCTAATCAATAAGAAATTTATTTCAGACTCCTTGTTTACGCTGTTCTTTGTTGAGTGAAATGGGCAGGATTTTCAACAAATTGTGGTGGTACTTTCAGTTCTATTTTTTAGATGATTTGGACAAAACCCAGAAGAAAAATATTATAAATCCTTTGCTTCGCAGGCTGTGAGAGTGGATTGTAACGAGGTAATTATGTTTTTATGGCAGATTAATCTCTGCTTTCATCATTTGAGTCTTGAAGTTGCATTGCTGGTTTGTTGTTTCCTGAAATAACACGTGTCAGTTTATTCTCCTAAATACAATAGTCCCTTCCAGGCTCTGGCTGAGCCACCCCTTCCTGAGCCATTCCCACATCCATCGTGTCTGCATCCCTGGCTGCTGCCCTCGGAGTTAGACCCACAGAAGTGCTGGCATTTTGTCAAAGCACTGATCCTTCTTCTACCATACAGACTTGATGTCTCTTCACTTTTCATTATCCTGCAATTGCTCACTTAAACCATCACAGGGTTATTTAAACTGCAATTTGTTCTTCCTTCCTGTGTCCCCTGACACTGAGCAAAAGAACCACTGATTTTAAGGAATATTCTTTTGGAGCCCTGCAAAGTTTCAGTGGGATGTTGTTTTCCTGGCTGAGATTTCCAACTACAGAGGTTCATAAGGAAGCATCCAAGCCTTTGGCTGTATGTATAAATAACTACTGGGATGGCTCAAAAATACTGAACAGCTGGCAGCTGACGTGGGGAGATTGGGTTCCTCTGTTGGATCTGAAGAGGCTTTGGTGAATGTTCAGTTCATTTTTTCGCCAGAAGCATTTGGCTAAAGTTGGACTGTTTTTAAACTGTTCTTATCCCTCACTTTCTCTTTTGGCACAGATGAATGCCATGCAAGTTTTTAAGTTCCCTGATCCGTGCTGAGGTATTTTGCACATTATTGTTTGAAGTGGGCTCCCCTCCTTGTCTCCCCAGCCCCTTCTCTGGGGCTCCCCTCATCTGTAGTTTGTTCTTAAGATTGTCCTTCTCTTGACTTTCTTGCACTGCCAGGGTTACAGTTGTGCACTGTTCAGTAATATGCTTGAAATTCAGCCTCTCCAGGACCACCACACCAGGCTGCCCTTGTCTTTGGCCAAGCAGCCAAGCCTGCGACATTGGGTCATGGTGCTAGAGGGACATGGCAGTGTGGAGCTGGAGCTGGGACATGTGCCTCCTCAGGGGAATGTGAAAATAAAGGCTGTGGGAAGTCAGAGGGTGCTTTCAGATCTTCCCCATCATGGGACTGGGTCTCAATGCTGCTCCTCTTCTCCTCACACAACCAGACACAGGTGTCTACCCCAACCTGTGACCTTGCACACGAAGTGCTGGCCCAGATGAAAGTGGAGGTGCCTACTCAGCTTTAATAGAAGTCATGTTTATGGTCAGATGAAAGCAAGTCGCTGATCCTCCTGGATTTTGCACCTCTTTGCTGAAGGGGCAGTTTGGCAGATGGGATGGGGCCGGCGGGCCGAGCAGGTTGGCTGCTGGCTGAGCTCCCGTGCTCAGCCCGCTTTGTGCTGAAGAGCAGCAGCTGCAGCTGCACAAAGTGCTTGTCACTTGGTGCCTGTGTGGCAGGTCCCTGCTGCTGCAGCAGCTGCTGCTACAACCCTTGGGACCCCTGCCACGCTTAACTGGAAGACACCCACACAACAGGTCCTGATCCTGCCTAGATTTGAGTCTTCATGAGGACACCCCCTGCCAGCCTTCTGCTTTACGTCCCTTCAAGGTCAGTGGGGCCTTGGAGTGCTGCTGAAGGCTTTCCTTCTGGCAAAAGGGCTTCACCAGTTCAGTTTCTGCTCAGATTTAAGCCTTTCTATGTTTTTGTCAGCCCCTTGGAGCAGGTTTGGGTGGGAGCACTACCCAGGCTGGTGCTAGTACTTTTTCTGGCTCTTGGGTGTTTGTGCTGGTTGGGTTTGGTGGGGTTTTTGGTAGCTGGGGAAGGGCCCCAGGGGGGCTCCTGTAAGAAGCTGAGAAGCTGCCCCTGCTCCAGACCAGCCAAGGAGCCATTAGAGGGACAAGAGATGAAGCTCTGCCATGAACATACAGAAGAACCGACCTAACCCCTGAGCAGAGGAGCACTTGAGGGAGAGGAGCTGAGCTGGAGAGGCAGAGCAGTGCTGGGCTGCTGAGGAAGGAGAAGGGGAAGAAGCTGCCCAAGCAGAGGTTTCCCTGCAGCCCATGGCCAGGTGGCAGCTGTGCCCCTGCACCCATGCAGGAACCTGGGGGAACATTCCCTGGAGGCACCAGGAGGGCAGAACTCGGATGTGCTGCCCCTGGCCTGGGATGGGGCAGCTGTGGAAGCCCCCGGGCAGGGGAGGTGCCTGTTCCCCACCAGCCCGGGACTCTGCGGGCAGCGCTGGAGCAGCTCCGGGGCTGGTGGGAAGGGCTCCTGGAGGAGAGGCTGCTGGAGGACTCTGCCATGGAGGGACCCGTGGGGAGCAGGGCAGGACTGTCAGGAATCCTTCTCCCTGAGGAGGAAGGAGCAGCAGGAACCACCAGCCTGTGCAGGGACTCTAAACCCCATCCCCATCCCCCTGTGCCTGGGGGGAAGGAGGGAGAGAAACCGGGAACAAAGGGATTTGGGAAGAAGGGAGGGGAGGGGTAACGTGTGTGAGCCCTGCTCTGGGGGTGCCTGGGTCCTGTGGGCACTGATTGGTGTGACATTAAATTAGTGTTTTCCCCAAGTTGAGTCTGTTTTGCCCTGGTCCTCAATCAGTGAAGAACCCTCCTTGTCCTTTGAGCTTCTAGTTGGGTTTGTCCTCCCATCCCAGCTGTGTGGGGGGAGCTGAGTGAGCGGCCACGGGGCTGGGTCTTTGTTGTCCTTTGGGCCCAAACCAGGACAGATTCTAAGAATTTTCAGTCACGGATTTAAGATATTTCAGATCTTTTGCTAGTGGTGACTTCAGTCAGTTACTCCTGATGTGCACCGTGGATCCCCGGGCAGCCCAGCTCCACCACACACTAAAACCAGCTCCCACCCAAGCCCTCCTGACTTCCAACACCAGTGAAGAATATGCAAAGAGCCAAATCACCACAGTTAGCATAAGTAGCTGCTCCAGCAGTTGCTTAGCTAGCACATTATTACACATTTTATTATATTTATATTAAGCTTTTCTGAAGTTCAGAAAGCCAAATTGTACTTAATATTTTTCGTATCCTCCACCCTTTCTGATTAATTCATTTTTTTCTGCATTTCACATTGTGTTGATGGTATTTATGAAGGAGCCCAGGTTTCAAACAAAACATTTTACACACACACGCAGGCCTGTCTGGGTCCTGTGGGCACTGATTGGTGTGAAATTAAATTAGTATTTTCCCCAAGTTGGGTCTGTTTTGCCCTGGTCCTCAATCAGTGAAGAACCCTCCTTGTCCTTTGAGCTTCTAGTTGGGTTTGTCCTCCCATCCCAGGTGTGTGGGGGGAGCTGAGTGAGCAGCCACGGGGCTGGGTCTTTGATGTCCTGTTGGGCCCAAACCAGGACATGTTAAACACACTCTGTTTCCCCAGGAAATGAAATATCATCAGTCTGTGTGGTCTGTTTAACAGCAAGTTTGAAGTGGAGGTTTTTTTTGCTGATGATTTGATATGAGATGTTTTAATGCTGCTATTCTATTTTAAGTTACATTGGATTTTATTTTTTTTTTTCCCTTGGTATAAATTTTACATGATAATTCCTTGAAACTGCCCTGGAAATATTGAAAAGAAATAATCACTGCAATACTGTTGGTGGTGATTTATCAGACTAATTGTATTAAAAACGAGCCCGTGGAAAATAGGTAAGGAGCTGTCATGGTTCTGGATTTATGGAGGAAAAACACTTTTAGGTCTCAAAACAAAGGTGTTGCTGTACTTTGCTTTATTGCTCAAGATGTTTATCTAAATAAACTGATTAGTTTCTACTGAAGTGTGAAGCAATAAAGTAGATTACAAGCAATGGTGAGTAAAGAAGGAATTATTATGGAGGGGGTTGTGACTTAAGGTGGTGGCTTAGGAAGGTAAAATAATGAAATTTGATTTATTTTTTTCCTTTTTTCCAGTCTGGATCACTTATTCCTGTGCTTCATACATCAGCAGGGCTGCTCACAGGCTTCTCTCATTTAAAATTCTGGCTTGGGAATTAGTGCTGATGTGCTTGTCTCACTCCAGGATTTTCTTTTTATTTTGAGGCAGAATTTCAAAGCTGGTCAATATAAACTGAGTTTGTGTGGTGCAAGAGCAATTATGTTGGCTGATTTCTGTCTTTAAAAAAACACAACAATGGAGTGCAAACTGAAAGTCCAGCTTTCGTGTTTGTGTAAATGTTATTCATGAGAATTTCTTCATCTTCTTTTGAAGGCTGTAGAAGAGTAAGAGATGTCATGTGGCTTTCAGTCTTGGCACCTCAGATAACAGTATTGTCTCTATAGACAATTTTGTTTCTGTGTGTAGGACCAGTTCCTCATCACTGGGACATGGGCACCTTGCAGTTGTTTTGGTACCTGATACATTACCTGTCATAAAGAGCAGGAATGGCTTTTGCATGAGAAGATAATGCCAGGTTTGTGGGGGTATTTTACAGTTTGTTTTTTACAGTCAATCTTAAATCTTAGTTACTTTGTCATTAGAACTTGAATATTGAGCTGGACCTGGTGCAGGGTCTTTGCTTACTGTTTCAAGAGGCTGGTGGTGATGAGGCTCGTTTTGTCCTCTGTCCTGGGGATGACATGGGGACAATTGTGCTGTAGGATCCTGGGGGAAGACCAAGGGCTTTGGTGCTGATCTGCAGGGAAGTGCTGGCGTTGAGTGCGCTCACTTTTCTAGCAGTAAAATCGAAGTTCTGAGCTTTGCTCTGGTTTTACAGCAGAGTAGCTGATGTGTTAATTATCTTATGGTAATAAGCACCTTTTTTTAGCAATGAAGACAAAGCCTCAACTTGCTTTAAACTGGTGTATTAATAGCAAATGCTTGAACAATGTATGTTTTTAGTAGATGCCTATGCAGCAAAACCTATTCAGGTTTTTTGCTTGAATGACTGTATTAGCCAGAAGAAAGGAAGTTGAAAACTTCTGTGCTCTGTGCTGAGTTAATCTTTGAAGGAAAAAAGCCCCCAAACCTCCTGTGCTGTGGAAATCTGTCCAGCTGGGTGCTTTCAGGTGTTTGCAATGTGACTTTTAGAAGGATGTCATCTCTCCAGTGCCCATGTTCAGGGCTGGTTGTGTAGTGACAGATGAGCCCAAATGCAGTGATGAGCCCTTTATTTAAGGGGAAGGTCCTGGTGTCGAAGATAACAGATACATCTGCTGTCTTTTCAAGGGCACAGAGTCTTTCCCTAAGGATGTTCTCCTGGAGTACTGTGGGTGCCACAGCTCATCTGCAGAGCTTCTGGGAGCCTGGGAGCCTGGTGGCTCAGCAGCACTGGACTGAGGAGAGGCAGATCTCCAGTCCTCTCACAGAGACTGTCTCCAGGCTGAACTGGAAGGATTTGGAAAGCTGTGAGGGTGGAGGGTGTTGTTGGCAGATGAGATTGCCTTTTGCTGTATTTTGGATCTTTTATCCTTCGTGGGGTTTTATGCATCAAGATGGGTGTTGTGGAATATGGTGAACAGTTCCTTGGCTGCAGGGGGGTTTTTTCTGATCGCTTCCCCGTGACAAGTAATTTCCAAGTGTGAAATTTGCTTTGATATCTCTATTCAGGACTCAGTCACTTAGTAAGGTGTTGCATAACCCGAGCAAGGGAAGACAACTGAGTCTTTGGAGAGGATGTCTTCTCCCTTCTCCTTCAGAAAGGGCCGATCATCCACTGCCACCTGCGAGAGCAAGGATCTTGCCGAGAGCCCCGGTGTGGTGCTGGGCTGGGGGCTTGCACATGTAAGGCTGTTTTGTATCATGACCAGAGCAGGTCCTTGCCAGCTGGGAAGCTCTGAAAATGTGTCATGAAGTCAGTTAGCAGGTCGAGCCTCTTGTTGAAGGGAATTAGAAATACAAAATGAAGAAGCTGGCTTTTGAAGGGGCTTCCTATTCTTCCTCTGGTACCTGCAAAGGATCTGTGAAGTTGTGTTAAAGTAAGAGCAATTTCTGCTTAGAGTCTGCACCATTAATTTCTTCTCCCCCAAGAGAGCTTTTTCCACTTAAGCAAAGCAATGTTTCTATTGGCAATATTGTGTTGTTTTTTTTTTACTTGAGTTTAATTAGCTGCAAAATATGGATTTATGTTGAGATGTCTGTGAGTGAAATGTCATTTTCTAGCAGTAAAACTGTTTTATTTATATCTAAGGTATAAGAGTGTTCAGAATATCTGGTATTAAGCTCTTGAGTAGAAATCTGGGATTTTGTTGTGTTCATTTCCAAACAGTAGGACACTGTTACTCTGCTTTATCAAAAGAGCATGTTCAAGTGACATGATTTGAGGTAAGGGCCTTGTAGGACATCAATGCATGTTTTGGAGGAGATTTGTCTGCTCTTTGTCCTTTCTCTCATCCTTTTGCAGTCCCAGGCATCCAAACCTGCTCCTGATGCCTCCCTGCCCCAGCTGGAGAAGGGAGATGCTTCCCTTCCCCAGCCAAACTGAGTCCAGCAACCTGCTCTTTCCAGCACAGTTGATGTGTTCACTGCTCCCTCTTCCTCCTGAGATTAGACCTGGGATGTTTTATGAAGTGTAATTATATTTGATCTACAAAGAGATAAATGTTGAGGAGGAGGGAATTAAAAAGGTTAAAAAAAGCAGCTCCAATCCCTCTTGGTTATTGAAGCAAGAAGGGAGCACATTGTCATGCTGACACTTGAATCCTTTCTGTTACCATCTCCTGGGCCAGTGGGTGCTGGGAACAGTGTCACCTCTTCAGCTCTGAAAGACTCCGGGCAAGAAGTCATAGTGTGGTATGTGCCAAAGTGGTTCTTGGTGTTTTTCCATCTTTTAAGGTATTTCTTGGACAATGTTCTGTATTAAGGGGCCTTTAATGGTCCAACTGCCATTTGCAGTCCCAAAGAAACAGCATGTGCTTTATTTTGGAGAACCTGAGCAAAGGTTTGGGAAGGCCAGGAGTATTTGCATACAGTTCTTCATTTTCTACCCATGTGCTCAGTCTCCTGTGTGGGCAAAAGCAGCTCATTAACTGCTTTTTATACCTGAGATGGTGGGTTGAGAGTTGGAGAAGTTCACCAGAACTGGGCAGGATCACAGGAACACTGTCCCTTTGCTCCTGAGTGCTCTGCACAACCCTGTAGGAACACCCCCCAGGATGAAGGACTTACAGTACTAGTGCTAATTGTCCCTAAGCTGCAGCACAGGCCCTTCCTGGTGCTATTTTGGTATCTTATTTGGTGCTATTTGGCTGTTAAGGATGTGCTTTGTGCTTCTAGCATGACCTGTGCTTGTTGCCATTACCATGGTGAGGTCTGTCAGAGTCACGTCGTCTTCTGAGTCAACGGATTAACCAAGGCCAAGAGTAAAAGCACTGCTGATTCCTGAGCTTTGGGACAGAGGGGATTTCCTGGCAGAGAAGGGTGGTCCTGTAGGGATGCTGCTTTCTGGGGCACAGAGCATCTGTGAGTGGCTGGAGAAACCTAACAATGATGCTGCTTAACCTCCTGGGAGGCTGCTGAGATTTTTGGCAGGGCCAGATGCCTCCATCCTCAGCCCTCCTGGCTGCACGGTGAACGTGCTGTGACCTGCAGCCATGCAACAGTTTTGTTGTGCGTCTTAGAAGAGCAGGATGGCCTCTCCCTCACTGCTCAGCTGCAGCTTGGAGCAGAAGCTTCAAAGTCCAGCATGTTCTGCGGCCTTGCAAGGAGACCAGTTGGGCCTGGAGTTCAGCCAAGGAGGCTTCATTTGGCTTTCAAGTGTTCCTAGGGGAAAGAAATAACCCTTTAATAGTCAGTTATTCTTGCTTCTGAGATCAGTTCTTTGTGGGGTGTGCTTTTCAGCCAATGACTCAATCAGGAAAGGCTGAAGGTGGCTGCTGAATGATCTCCTTTTCCCCAGGCTGGACAAGCATTCTTGGTGCTCACAGCAGAGGGTTGTGTTGGAGGAAGGATGCATCCTGCTTTCCATGCAGACCTGCAGGCATTGTGCCATGTAACCCCTGGGATGGACTCCCATGGTTTTCATAGTATTGCTTTAAAAGGTATTCTGAATTCTCCAGCCTTGAGTAGATTTGCTTCAGTGTACTTAACTACTTTTCTCTGTGGTCCCACTTCTTCATGAAGGTTTGAATTGCTGGTTATTTAATCTGCCTTGACTGTACCCTAAGGGGTGGTTGGGTTCCCACTCCAGCTGTCACTAGGCTGCTTGGCTGCCCATTGCATTCCCAAATTGTTGTTTTGTGCTGATGCTTGCCCAGTCCAAGGGAACCTTCTCTTAACAGCTGCTGCTTGTAATCCTTCCTCATGGAGGTGGTCTGCATGCTGCCCTTGGTTCTCCTTCTCCAAGTCACTTAAGAAAAATCTGCTACTCTTTGATGAGAGTTCTGGAGGTGGGAAAGGCACCTCTGGAGATTGTCTAGTTCAGCCCTCCTGCTCAGAGCAGGATCATCTTGGTGGGGTGGGTATGAATATCTCCAGGCATGGAGACCCCTCAGCCTCTCTGGACAATACCTCCTGGTGTTCAGTCATCTCCTGGTAGAAATTTCACTTAAATATGCAGTTTTCTGTTCTTCAGCCTGTGCCTGTTGCCCCACGTCCTTTCCCTGGGCTGAGGGGAGACCTTATCAATGTTTACAAGTATCTAAAGGGTGGGAGCAAGGAAGGAAGGTGCCCTTCTCAGCAGTGCCCAGTGTCAGAAAGAGGGGCAATGGGTGCAAGCTGGAACATGGGGAGTTCCTTTGAAATATGAGGAAAAACTTCTTTACAGTGAGGGTGACAGAGCCCTGGGACAGGCTGCCCAGGGAGGCTGTGGAGTCTCCATCTCTGGAGATATTCCAGACCCACCTGGATGCAGCCCTGGGTAAAGTGCTCTAGGTGATCCTGCTTCAGTGGGAGAGTTGGACCAGATGATCTCTAGAGGTCCCTTCCAACTCCAGCAATACTGTGATTGCTGGGAAGAGTCTAGCTCCACCTGCTTTGCCACCCCACCAGCTGTTTATTTGCAAGGAAATATTCTCTTGGTTTCTTTCCCATCTCTGTATTTTCCTTTCCCACCCGATGGGCACGCTCAGTCCTGCTGGGCCCCAGAGCTGCCCCTTCCTGCAAGGCTGATCATCTGCATCGAGAGCTTTTTGGCATGAAGTAGATGTGTTTTCATGCCCTCATCTTTCACCCACTAGAAGGGCTTGTTATCATGTTAACCTCTTCTCTTCCACTAAAGCTGTTCTGGTGCCAGCCTGAAGCGCAGTCACGGCTGCTGTTCCTGCAAACATGGGCCATGAAGCATTGCAGTCTGGTTTTATACCCTGACGGTTTAGATCCTTAAATTCTCGTGGCTTAATCTCTTATTTCTTGTTTTGCAGTGCCTATAAGAGGATCTCCTGCGGCCCTGTTGTACAACCAAATACAAACAATACATTAATAAAGCAGGATTGTTTGTTTGGACTGCCAGCAGCCTGCAAGGATTACTGCTATGTAACGTTCTGTGCTGTTAGGCCCTCAGTCGTCCTGATCTGTCTCTAGTACTGCTTTTCTCTGCTCTGACAATGCTTGAGAGATGTTGCCCTCTGGAAAGAATGTTCTTCAGCTGCCATATTAATTTCTGGGTTTTCTGCCTTTTTTTTTTGGTATCCCTGTGGCAGTAGTTTAGTTTCTTTACCTGCTTCTTTCACCACTGGTTGTGATTAGTTAATGCGGTTTTTGTGGTAGTGCAGTTCTCAAAGTGATGGATAATGCACATGGACTGCAGTTAGTACCTGTCAGTTAGTCCTGCCCTGAGGGGGGAAATGGGTTTTTTATGTGCTTGTAGCAGTTTGGTTTATGAAGTATTTGAACTTCAAAGTTAGACTTCTAAAAAAAGGATATTCAAGGGCTGGAGTGTGTCCAGAGAAGGGCAATGGAGCTGGGGAAGTGTCTGATGAGAAGCATCTGAGGGAACTAGGGGTGTTCAGGTGGCCAAGAAGGCCACCAGCTTTCTGACCTGTATCAGCACTGGTGTGGCCAGCAGGACCAGAGCAGGGATTGTCCCCCTGGCTGAGGCTGCACCTCAAATCCTGGGGTCAGTTCTGGGCCCCTCATGACAAGAAGGACCTTGAGGGGCTGGAGCGTGTCCAGGGAAGGGCAAGGGAGCTGGGGAAGGGGCTGGAGCACAAGTGTGAGCAGGAGCAGCTGAGGGAGCTGGGGGTGTCCAGCCTGGAGACAAGGAGGTGAGGGGAGACCTGCTGGCTCTGCAGCTGCCTGAAAGGAGGTTGCAGAGGGCGTCAGTCTTTTCTAAATAACAAATGAGAGGACAACAGGAAACGTCCTCAAGTTGTGCTGGGGAGCTTTAGCTTGGATATTAGAAGAAATTTCTTCACTGAAGGGTTAATTACACACTGGCACAGGCTGCCCAGTGTGGTGGTTGAATCACAATCCCTTGAGGGATTTCAAAGCTGTGTAGATGTGGTGCTGAGGGACCTGGTAGAGTTGGGTTCATTGTTGAACTTGATGATCTTAAGGGTCTTTTCCAACCAAAATGATTGTATGTAAAACGATCTAGGTTGTGTATTAGAGGTTATTTAAAATGGTATTTAAACAGGGGAACAAACCCCTCCCTTCATGCAGACCTTCATTGCTGTCAGAAGAAACACTTGTTCAAGTATTGTGCTTAATGTACATTAGAAAATGTCGTGGTAGAAATAAACTGAAAATGTTTCACCCTCTCCACAAACCTGATCTTGCAGTACCACATTTCCTTGGTGCTGACAGCATTCCTCCTGTATTCAGTCTGTCAGGCTGAGCTTCAAACCATTTCTTAGTGGCATTTATGTTTAGTCCCTGTGCAGAATGAGTGTAAAATGAATAAAGAAGTACTTCTTTTTGGCAGAAAAAGCATTTGCGTGTCTCAGCCCTGTTCCAGCATAGGAGAAAGAACTCCAACAGTTTGTTCTAAGAACAAAAGTGCAGAGGGTGATTAGGGATTAGCCCCTAAAAACCATTTATTAGATTAGAGGGAGGAAGTGAGATGGTCTGAGCAGCTGCAGGCAGGAAGGTGCTGGACAGAGGGTGTCCCTCTCACCCTGGCTTGCAAGATGACAAGTGACTGGTCAGCAGAGGAAGGAGGAGGGGCTGGCATACTGCTTGGTGATGGTCACTGCACATGGATGTCCTCTGCCAATGTAAGGTTTTTTTGTAAATGTTTGTATTAGAGCAAAATTTTTCCTGGTCCATCTGGGTTCGGTCACATCTGCCTGGCTGTGTGTCCTCTTGCTCCAAGCCAGAAGCAGCTGGTGGTGGCCATGTGCCTTCACACTGACTTTGGTGTCACACCCTCCCTTCATATTGGTGGCAGCCACTGGTAAGCAGGGCAGCTCTTCCAGTTGCTGTCAGTCTCTTGTGGCCTTCCTTGAACCTGTCTCATCTGCTCTGGCAGTTGCAGGGACCATTTAGGAAACAACCAGGCATGGATAAAAGAAGTTGACAAGTGCTGGAGGCTGTTTCCATTAGCCCAGGAGGAAGCAGGGCTCCGTAGGGTCAGCCCTGTGTTTATGAACCCCAGGGGACCCCAACCTTCTGCCTCAGCAGAGGGTTGAGCTTACATGTATCAGAGCAAATAAGAAACCTTCCTCTGTGCTGCCTCCTGGAGAGCTGTCCCAGGAGAAGGAGCAATCATAGAATCATGGAATGGTTTGGATGGGACCATAAAGATCATCCAGTCCCAACCCCCTGCATGGGCAGGGACACCTCCCACCAGCCCAGGTTGCTCCAAGCCCCATCCAACCTGCCCTTCAACACTGCCAGGGATGGGGCAGCCACAGCTTCTCTGGGCAACCTGAGCCAGGGTCTCACCACCCTCATAGTGAGGAATTCCTTCCTAATGTCCAACCTAAATCTCCCCTCTTCCAGTTTTAATCCATTCCCCCTTGTCCTCTCCCTCCCTGCCCTTGTCCCAAGCCCCTCCCCAGCTTTCCTGGAGCCCCTTCAGGCCCTGGAAGGTGCTCTAAGGTCTCCCTGGAGCCTTCTCTTCTCCAGGCTGAACACCCCAACTCTCCCAGCCTGTCTCCAGAGCAGAGCTGCTCCAGCCCTGGGATCACCTCTGTGGCCTCCTCTGGACTCTCTCCGGGAGCTCCATGTCCTTCTTGTGTTGGGAGCTCCAGAACTGGACACCATGACAAGTCCTGGTCATGGCCCTAATTGTACTGTTGAGTACACTGTTGAAGAAGAATAAAGCATGGACTTGTTTCCTCTATAACAACTGTTTATGTTAGTCTTTGCAATCTGATTTTATCAATTTTTAGTAGACTAGACTTGTTTAATTTTTTATTTATTTATTTATTTTTTAATAACTCCTGCCTCCACTGTATTTTGGCAAGAAACATGAGCTGTGGGCAGCCCCTGCTGCATGGTCTCCTAGGAGGTGTGTGTGCATTTGGTACATTGTTCAGCCAGCAGAGATGGAGGGGTGAACCAGTGTGCCCCCCACCCCCCAATCACAGCGTGGTCTTTTGGGATGCTGGTGTGGGACTCCTGGACTCATCTCCTTCCAACCATTTGGCTTCAATTCCTTCTGCCAAAAAAGATGCTCTTCTTTTATTGCTGCAAGTGGTTCTTTCAGCCTCTAGAAAATGTTTTCTGTCCTTTTGGACATCTCATAGAGGAACTTGCTGGCATTTTCTAAGCTTGCTCCAAGCAATGTGGTGCTGCTGTGACACTTGTCACACGTGTCCTCCAGGCTGGCAAGTGCCCTTCTGACCTCCCAGCACTTCAGTTACCTGAAGGTCTTGCCCTGGCTGCTCAGCAGAGGTGCTGTGCAGAGCTCTAGTGGCTCCACTTCACACTTGGGCTCAGTATCAGTATTTTCAGTAGTCTATAGGAGCTTTCCATGCATGTGTTATTATCAATTACCCTTAACTGCATGACTTGAGACCAGTTTCTGCCTGGTCCAGTCTCCCACTTTTGTGTGTCAACCCCCAAATAGCAGATATTTGCTGTCTGAAAATCAAGTGGATTTTCAGAGACTTTTCATCTCACAAATGCTTTTCCTGTGCTTTGTTTCTCTGTCTTAAGATTGAGATTTTTTTCTTTTCTTCCTTTTTTCGTACCCCCTGCTGCTGCAGAGTGTTCACCAGCAGTGGTGCTGGGTTTACCAGGATGCACCATCCAGCTCCCTGTGTGCTCATTGCCAAGCTGCTTTTTCTGTGCCCGACAGAGACATCCAGACATTTGCTCTTAATTTTAGTACAAAAACATTCGACAAAAAAAAACAACCCTGAAGGCTTCACTTCTTGGTGGACTCCCCAGTCCCTTGCACTGAGGACCTGACCTCCCAGTCTGAGGACTGGGTCTGGATCAGCAGCTGCTGGTTGGGGCTGATATTGAAATACTGGTTTTATTTACTGTTGCTGTGAAGCTGCCTGCATTTGTTTACTGCTGTGAGCTGACCTTTGGGGAGACATTTCTCCATTAATTGGGTATCTAATCACTTCAAACAATTGGCAGGCATGTGTGTATTGGAGTTTTTGCTCTCGTTAGATATTTTCCCTCTGGTTCCTTCTTTCTCTGTTATAGGGCAAATGAAGCGTTTTTTGGGTTTTTTTATTAGTTCCTTCATTGTTTTTCTTTTTAGTAATTAACTGTTGATTTCATACCTGTGGTCTCCTGGCCCAAACCTTTCTTTTGCCAATTCATTTGATTGTTATTCTTAAATATGTGCTTACATGCTGCAGTGAGAGGCCAGCTATTTTAGTTCTTGTAATATTTGACCTTTAAAGAATTATTGAGAGAATTATTATTAATGTTACTCTCCACAGCCTTTAAAAAAAAAAAAAAAAAAAAAAAAAGAAGCTCTACCTTTAATTATTCTATGAAGACACTGACTCCTTGTAGGTATCAAATCCTCACTTGGATTTGTACTCCAGGGAATTTCCTGGTTTACCTGGTGCTTTGGGTTCCAGGACAGGTTCAGATGCTAGGAAGAAGATGCTGCTTTTTATTTTCTTTGTCCTCTACTTGTTTGTTAGCAAATAATCTGGAGTGTTTCCATAACAAACTGGTGTAGAAAATGTTGGATTTTGTTTTTTTCCCTGTGGAAAACATAGAAATATGTTTTAGGTAAGTAAAGTTTTATGTACAGAAGGGAAAATTGACTTCTGTGGTGTGTAGCTCAGGGACTTTGAAGGAGCAGGATGTGGCTGGACTGGGGGTTGGTATTGGGTTTATCTGGGGAGGGGTGATAACGTGGGCTTTTTAATAAAGCCTTTTAATAACCTTGGGCAGGGACTCAGGATCCTGGGATCCATCCCTGTTTTGCTCCTGGCCCTTGGGTGCTGGCAGAGGTATCACAGAGTGAGCTGGTCTGAGGTTTAAGATGGGAGGTTGGGTTCAGCAGCAGATCTCCTTAGTAGCTTCTCCTGGGTTGAAAAATGCTATAAATGGAATAGTGGGCGTGCTGCCCACATATGGCACTGAGGTGCAGGTCACCTTGTGCCACGGGCATGTCATGGGTTAGGGAGAATCTCTTAATTCAGCCTGTGTCTAAGCCTGAACTTTATGGAGTTGGAGACTTGGATTCCAGCCCTGGGATCCAGCCTGGCCCCAGCCATGGAGCCCTGGGTTGCTGTGGAGTTATTAGGGTGTTCTCACTCTGCCTAAACTGGTGCTTTTGTCCTATTTTACAGTCTAGCATGTGCCAAGGAAGGAAAACAAGTGAATCCAAAAACCAACTTTGCTGGAAGATGTCTCTGGAAATAAAGTCCAGAGATAAGTGCAATGAAACATTAGTGGGAGAAGAAGAGAAGGAGATGGGAACAAGCAGATGTAAGCAGGGAGACTGGACTTGTTCCATGGCCAAGTGCTTGTCCTGATAACAGAAGTTCATTTGTCACCAGTAACTTCTTTGGTGAGCAGCCCTTGGGGAATCAGAATAACTCCAAGGAAAGAAGTTCTCAGAGTGCTGGCTGCCACTGGGCACAGACACAAGCCAGGTCTCTGTGTGCTGAGGAGCTGTGGAGAGGACAGGTCCATGCAGGGATACTGCCAGGCAGGAATCCTGCTCTGGAGGGGAAATGAGGGCTGGAGGCTGCTCTTGTGGTCGTTAGTGCTGCTGCTGTGCTTGTTCCTTATGGTTTGCACTGCACTTCTCATTGGCACAGCCATAGCAGGGTATTTGCAGTGTTTCCTGGTTAGAATCACAGAATGGTGAAAGTTGGAAGGGACCTCAAACATCATCAGGTTCCAACCCCCCTGTTATGAGCAGGAACAGCTCCCACCAGACCAGGCTTCACAAAACCTCATCCAACTTGGCCTTGATCACCTCCAGGGAGGGAGCATCAACAACCTCCCTGGGCTACCTGTTCCAGTGCCTTATGACCCTCATCGTGAAGAATTTCTTCTTGATGTCTAACCTGTATCTCCCTTCTTTCAGTTTAAAACCATTCCCCCTGCTCCTATCACTTCCCTCTCTGGTGAAATCCAGCTCCTGCTTGTGATTGTAGTTGTGCCTCCAATGAAGTGTTGTGTGTAACTGATGACAGGAGAGCCTTTTCTCTGCAATGTTAGACCTCGTGTGCTGGAAGAACTTGTGGACAGGGGCAGACAAGGGTGAGTTTTGCTGCCTCCTGTCCAAAAGTCACCAGTGCCTGCTGATCCAGCTGGAGGAAATAATGATACCTGTCTAGCAGCTAATGGTGAGAGTTTATGCCTAGGGAAGCAAATCAAAGAGAAAGAAACTTGCTGGTTATTTTCCCATTAAGTTCAATCTGTAAAAACAAAGTGCCTGGGATACATAGAGGGAAGGTAAGTTTTTTTATGGCAAAAAGTGGCTCAGCTCACAGATGCTCTGGAGTAGCTTGAAAGAACAAGTGAGGTGACTCCTGGTTTGAGTCATGTTTGCTTTAGCCCCTGGGTTCCTGGAATAAATTAATGAAGTGGGTTTTTTCCCCTGTTTGGAAGGCTGGACCATCCTCCCTGTGTCAGGGTGTGTTCTAATGTGATTTCTCCTTTATTTCAGCAACAACGCACTGTTTATAGGCTGACACTGGTGAAAGCTTGGAACGTGGATGAGCTCAAAGCCTACGCTGACCTGATAGCCCTGGGAAAACCTGACTTCATCGAGGTCAAGGTGAGCTCTACAGAGCTATTCTCTTCTTTTTTTTCCACCAATATTTTACTTTCTTCTTCCCTATTCCCCCACCACCCCCTGTCTAAACTTATACGAGTAAATTCAATACCTCCAGAGATCTCAGTGATCCATAACATCTCTTGCTTTTCAAGTTAGGCAGCCAGGTTTCTGATCTCTGTGTTTGGAGTAGTCTTCAGTGTTATGCAAGACAAGCTTTGTACCAGCCAACATCCACTGCTGCTCAACAGAATTCTAACCCTCTGGTCTTTTTTGTACTTAGGAAAGCAGAGACTGATAAATAAATGTTCCTTCTTTTATGTCAACCAGCATTTGAAACAAAATATTCTAGGGCAAGTGAGTGGTTTGTGGTGGGATCCTTCCCATCCTGGTCTCAAATTCTGTGGGTGAAGAAAGTGATGATGTTTGACTTCCTGATGTGGTGCTTGTCAGGCTGTGCAAAAGGGGGGAAAATATTATCCTGTGGGGCTGGAAGGGCTGCTAACAGGAGCATGTGAGATACAGCAGGGCAGGAGGTGCTTTATCTTGGAATTTTATCAATTTAGTATGTAGAGGATGTAAAAAAGGCATGTTATGAAGCCTTCTGTAAGGAATCACTGCCATGTCCATGCCTCAGCTCCCCTGCAGACCAGCACATTTACCTCCAGTCTGTAGTTTTGCAGCTCTGTTACTTCTGGACTTTCTTTTCTCTTTTTTGTTTTCTCTCTTCCCTTTTTGAAAATCTTTATTTACTGTTGCTTTGAAAGGCAAAACCTGGAGTTTGCTGCAATTTTCTTAGGAAACAAAACCCCAAGGTTTTGATATTATCAGTAGTGAGTGGTCTCCTCTTCTCAAGTGCTGCTGAAGTTGATAACTTAATACAGAACAAGATTTTGTGTATTTGTGTATTTTGTGTATGGTCTGGGGAAAAAAGCCTCAGTTTTACAATGTGTATCAGACTGTTTTGTATTCCTGAGGTAAAACCCAGCAGGAGTGCTCCTGTGGGGCCCTTCCCACCTTGCATCTCCTGACTCCCTTGCTGCAGCCTGGTAGCACAAATCCTTTCTTCCAGAGTGCAAGGAGGGCAGAGGTGGGTGTGCACACCAGCACAGTGGGGTGTTGAGGCAGCTCTGCTCCATCATGTGTAACCACTTTAATTAGTAAAACTAATCTAGCTGTAAGTTAATCCATGTTTCTGGGTGTAGATTCCCTGAGTGCTCTCCAGGACAAATATCTACCTCCTCCAAGACCCAGGGCTGCTGTCCCCTTTGCCTGGGGAAGGATTCAGCCTCATAGTCCTGGTTTCCCAGCAGTGTGGAGCTCAGCTTTTCCAGTGGTTCTTCCATAGCAAAATCATGCCTTAGAGTGTCAGGGAAAGTGAGATGAGGTGATGGTAGAGTTATTCCCACGGTGGTTGTAGATGTACTCCTGAGGCTCTTCCAGCTAGGACAGACTCCTGCCACCCTGCTTCCATCAAAGTGTCATCTGTGTGCTCAGAGTGCTTCAAAGGGCTTTTCCAGGGCTCTGAGGAAGATACATCTATGGAGCACTTCACCCTGTTTGCAAAAGTATGAGGCAGAGTGGGGGGTCACTGCAGTGGCCTTGGAGGCACCTAAGCAGCAAACTGGGGTCAAGGAGGGCTCAAAGGGCTTTGTCATTTCTGCCTGTGCACCCATGGGATGAAGCAAAGAGCCAGGGGCTCTGTCCCTCCTGTGTTTGACTGCTCTGGAATAAGAGGTGAGCAGTTCTCCTCAGCAAATCAGAAGAGCAGCAGAGGGGCTGCATCATACCCACCCCCCCAAAGCCTGGCAGTGGGTGATTGTGCAGGCAAGGTGTGTGTGAGCAGAGTGATCACACAGATATAATCCCCCAGCACTCAAAGGGGTGCTTGATACAACAGTGCCTTGACTTGGGAGTTAAATTCTGACCCAGGGGAGGATGGGTAGTGCTGAAGGGTCTTCCAGTCTTCCTGATTGCTGTTGGTGATCCCTTTTGTGCACTCCATGTACTGTTCTGCACTTGGACAGAAGCTCCTGCCAGTGTGAAACTGGCCCTCAGTCCAGCCCCTGCAGTTCTGCTGTTCACACAGCATTTGTGACCTGGGAGTTTTCCTCAACATATTTTATTTTTTTGATTAAAAGTAATTTCTGTGTTCTTTGAGAATGAAGGATACTGAAAAATCTATTTGGTATGTGGATTGGGCTTTTTCAAAACCCTAGCATGATAGGTTAAAAAGGCAAAGACTAGGTCCTGCTCCAAGCAAATAAACAAAAAAAATATTACAAGATACTGCAAAGCATCTGCCCGAAAATGAGGTTCATCTCAGTGGGATTTCCTGGTTAAATACTTGAGATAAATGACGTTCATTTAAAATGAATGTAGCTAATCCCCTGTTGCTCTGGAGAGGCTCATGGGGTGGAGTGGATAGAGATTTAGATTCTTGCAGGGCTTAATACTTGTTCTCATTTACATGAGTATCTTACAGGAGTGTAACTCTGTGGGACCCTATTCTCTCATTTAAGCCAATAGAAATTAGTCTTGATTACCCTTGTGTAAAACCCAAGTTAAGGAACATGTGGTTATTAATACACATCAATTTTATTCATTGCCCTGGTCTGTTTTAAAGTCACAGTTGTACAAGGTTGATTGTGATACTTAAGATCGAGAAGGTGATCCTGCTGCAGCTGGGGGTTGGACTAGGTGATCTTCAGAGGTCCCTTCCAACCCTGAGGACTCTGGCTCTATGACTCTAACTCATCTTTTTGCAAGGTCACCCTCTCATTGTTTGAAAAGCCAGAGGCTGGTGTTGACCTCCATTATGTTGCTATTTATATTTCTTCTGAAACCAAAGGGCAAAAGGATTTTTCTTGTGAAGTGTAGATGGGTCCTAAAGAGCCCATTCAGGTGTGGGAGTGGGGTGTGCTACAAAGACCCAGGCTAGACCTTGGGCCATTGCAGACACACTTCCACCTTGAACTGTGCCTGTGCCCACACATCCACTCTGCACTGGAGGAGACTGAGGGGAGACCTCACGGCAGCTACTGCTTCCTCAGTAGGGAAGGAGGAGGAGGAGGCACTGACCTCTTCTCTCTGGTGACCATCAACAGGACCCGAGGGAATGGTGGGAAGATGTGCAGGGGGAGGTTTAGTTTGGACATTCGGAAGAGATTCTTCACCCAGAGCAGTTGGAGCACTGGAATAGGCTCCCAAGGGAAGCAGGAATGGCACTGAGCCTGACAATATTCAAGAAACACTTGGACAACACCCTCAGGGACATGGTGTCAACTTTGGGCTAGTCCTGTTCTGGGGCGGGAGCTGGACTTGGTGATCCAGGCTGTCTGAGGAGGTGGTTGAGCCACCATCCCTGGAGACATCTAAAAGATGTGGTGCCAGGGGACAGGGTTTAGTGGAGGATGCAGCAGAGTTAGGGTAGTGATTGGACTTGATGGTCTTGAAGGTCTTTTCCAACCAGAATGATAATGTGACACTGTGTGCAGCTTTGAGGTTGTGTGCATGCAAGGGTGCAGGTCAGGTGCTCAACCTGTCAGCCATGGCTTTTGTTTTTGGAACTGCTCCTGCAGTTCTGGGGGAGATCTGTTTGCTCTGGTCAGAGCTGCAGGTAGAATGACAGCCCCAGGGAAGGGATCTGTGTTAGCTGAAGTGAAGCTTCACCTAGCAGCACGCCTCCTGCCTGAGCAGAGTTTGCTGCTTCTCTCCATTAGTTCAAATTTAAGGGGAAAAAAACCTGCCTGGCTTGCCCTTTGTTTGAGGGCGCTTGATACCACGGAGCTGTCTGAGGGCAGGACTTGGGCAGAGCAGAGCAGAGTCATGGCACTGCACTGAGTTGCCTCAAGTTTCTGTGAAATTAGTTTTCAGCTGCTTGAAAGAATTCATCCCTGAGGAATACTCTGCAGCTCCAGCACAGCACCCTGGCTCTCAGCTTGTTGATGGAAGGGCTTCGTGTCTGGTGGGGCTGAGGATGGTGTTCTGGGACTGCAGCTCCTGCTTGTGGTCTGAGGCTCTGCTACAGAATTAAAATGACCAAATAAACATCTGGAAGGAAGGACCAGAGGGAAGTGTCTGTCCCAAACTGCTCAGTCTTGTCATATTAAACAGTGAAGATTATTTAAGTGCTTAAAATAATGAGGAAAATGAGTTCTGCTTTAATGAGTTTATAATTGCATGCAGCAAGAGGCGATTGCCCCCACCTGTCAAAAAGCTATTCAGAGACTTGCTGCTGTTCAGTCTGCATTTAGATGAAGAGAAGGTGAAGTTAAAAATCTCCTGTCCTGCTGTCTACTCTGAAATAAATCCACACAATGTGTAATTGCTATGCCTGAAGAAGAAAACCACACTGACCACTTCATGTCCTCTCAACTGCAAGCCATGGGCCCAAGGCCAAGAAATGAGATGTGGATAGTCCAGAGTGGCTGGGCAGGCAGTAGTAATAGTAGTGCTGGAGCTGCCAGGCAGTTGGGCACCCAAAGGGTCTGGATCTGCTGGAGACAGGTTGCCCAGGGAAGCTGTGGCTGCCCCATCCCTGGCAGTGTTGAAGGGCAGGTTGGATGGGGCTTGGAGCAACCTGGGCTGGTGGGAGGTGTCCCTGCCCATGCAGGGGGGTTGTAACTAGATTATCTTGAAGGTCCCTTCCCACCCAAACCAGTTTGTAATTCTGTATATCTCAGCTGCCCTGGACTGCCATGGAAAGCTGTTCCAGGTGGGTCCTGAGCAGCCTTTGCTGGAAGCTGCCCCTTCTTAGCATCTGCTGGTGACAGAGGCAGGGACCCATCTTGCTGTTTGTGTTGATCCAGCTAAAGGTTACAAGTTACTAATGGGTGTGTCTGAGTAGTTCAGCTTGACATCAGTGTCTCTTTTTTCATGCTGTGAGTACATAGTAAGGCTCTATAAAAAGTTCCATTGCAAACACAGGTGAATGAATACATTTTGAATGTAAGTGACCCTGCCACACAGTTTCATTGAAAAGTCAAGTTTTTAGTCCTACCTGTCTTTTGATACAAATATGTTTCTGAAATTTTTGCAGTCCAGTACTGGCCTTGGGTGCAAATGTGAGCCTCATGAAAATCCAAGCTGAAACAGATTGTTCTCATCTATTTTTTGTTTCAGTAAAGGTTAGTATCCAAAGTAAGTGGGTAGCACAAGGCATAGAAATTGCCTTAGGCTGGTGAAGCTTTTAGATTTGACCAAGGGAAGCATTAGAAAATAAAGAGCAAATGGAGACTGTGTTTGATGGGCCAGGGTTGCTGTGCTTGGTTGCCTGTACCAGTACATTTGTGCCCATGGCTCTGAGCACTTGCTTGCAGGAGAAGGGCTAGTGCTTAGTGCTGTGTTTTGCAGCTGGGGAAAGTGAGGCAGGGTAGGAGTGGGTCTCATAGCAAAGCAGGTCACTGGCTGGAAATTCACCTCCTGCCTTTTTTGTTCCTTGTGTTTCTACTGCCCCCACCTCCCTCTGTGCAGTTGCTGTTTATCAGGGTATAAGGAGCAGGGGGAGAGTGATGGAACAGGGGCCATTTCTCTCTCAGTATCTACATGGTGGATGTTGAGGAGCTGGAAGGGAAGGCTGTGTCCAGGGTTTTGGAGTTTAGCTTTCACAGGAGGAGTTCCTTTGACTTCAAGGCAGTTGCTGAAGATTTATGGGCTGCTGTGGCACGATCTGCCTCCAGCCATACGTGTGGTGCATCTGGAGAGCTGGTGTTAAACAGTGGGGTTATGCTGCAGAACTAACCACTTCCATTCCTGCCCTCAGATTTAACTGACACAAACAAACCGGTGTCCTTCATTAAATCAGCTTGAAAGTGATTATTAAAAGCAACCAATGAGCCTGAATCCACTCCAGCAAGGAGCCAGACGTGCATGAGAGCTTGTGTATATAATTTGGACAGTGCGGATGCTCAGCTCATAAGCATTTTTATTGCAGAGTGCAATCTATCAACATGCCATTTGAGGCTTTTTACATTTGTCTTGGGTCAGGGCTGCTCCAGTTTTTAAACAGTGACTCTGTCACTCAGCAGCTTGGCCGACACTTTGTTCTTCTGGTAATTCACACAAGCCTCAATTAAACAAATTCCTAATTTGTGGGCTAAGAGTTAAGAAAACTCTCTTGTTCAGCAATGAAGTTGGGAAGCCTGGAGTGTCCGAGTTGAGAAACAAAAGCACTGTCATACTTAGTTCCCTGGTAAGCTTTCTCTCTTAGCCTGGTGGATTAAAACATTTGCTGGCTGTTGAGATCTCTGGCGAGGAGCCAGGTGGCAGTGGGAGAAACGTGCTTCTTGCTGCAGGGACCATCATCCTGGCACGAGGCGTTGCTGAACTGCAGCTCGTGCGCGCTCGGCTCTGCCACAGCGGCGTGGAAACCCAGAGCTCGCCCAGTGCCCTTGCTCTGCGTTCATACTGGAGGCACCACCAACAGCAGAGATGCTTTTCAAAAGGCTCCTGCATTTCAAGGTATTCGGCCGAAGCTGCGTGGCATGATTAGGATGCTAAAAGCCCCCTTATTAAAGACTAATTAAGAGGCGGCATCGTTGATGTTGCTGCTGCAGGGAAGCTGGTGTGAGAGCTTCGGGGGTGCAGCAGAATGGTTTCCTTTCCAAAAGCTTGCTGTCTTAATAACTGCCTTCATCTATTACTGAAAAATACAACAGGACCGCCCTAATCAACTGTTCACAGTTTTCAAGTGGTATCAGCACTGGTAATTAATTCAAGTTTTAAGAAGCTGGGGCAGTTGAAAGCTGATGTGCTTTCATTCGGTGTGCTGCTAAGCTGATTTTCATTGATTTGTGCTTGTGAATTAATCAGCCATCCGAGCACTAAGTTATTCCATTTGCCTCTGTGCTTGCTTTGCTTGTAAAAGATATCTTTGAAGTTTATTAAAGGAATGAGTCATGTTGTAGCTTCCTCAGAATTTTCCCCCTCTGTAGGCATACATTTTTCATGCTGCTCAAATTATAATCTGTATAATGAATGAGGGGAAAATATTGCTATATGGAGCTGCATCTATACAGCTGAACTCAGGAGATATAGATCCTATTATTTGCGTGGCTGGCTGCTCTAATTTAAGAACATTTAAAATCTTATTCAGACTTTCAGAACTGGGCTAAAAAAATTAATGTACTTCCTTGCTTAACACTCCCCCAACTTGTCTGTGGTTGTGCACAGTCAACTTGTTTCCACACTGGCTTTTGAGTTATGGAGCACAGCTCTAATGTCCTTTGCTTGGGCAGATTAATAGAGGAGCTCTCTCATAAATTTACCAGCAAGAAAGTAATTGCTTCCAAACCTTGTACAGTTTCTAATTAGCAGGAGTCTGTTTCTTTTGGAGCCCTGTTGTAGTTCACCTTGTTCTAATTTTTAAGTGTTTGCAAAGGATCTGTCTGTTTATTACTGGATGTGACATGTTCAACTTCAATGTAGCTGAACTAGGTCTTGGGGGTGCAGCATAAGCTGGGACCAGGTGCCATCAATAGCATGGATGCAAATGCCCTTTCAAAGAAGCAGAAATATCTTTCACTGTGGAAAAACATGAGAACACAAAACAATAATCCATAAAATTGTGTGTGCTCTGTTTTAGAGACCTGTGCTCAAAGGGGTTTTGTGACTGGAATAAAATAGCTCAGCTGAAGAGCAAGGGTGATGAAATCTCCTGGAGAGGTACAGAGGATCTGGGATTTTGTCTGGAAAAAAAGCCAAGTTTCTCTTGGGAGTTGTCTTTTTTGGGTGCCAGTGGGTTTGTTTGTGAGCTGTGTGGTGGTTCCACAGGTTAACCCACTTGGATGAGCCTTTTATCTGGAAAGAAAGAAATAAGCAAAGATATATCTCAGCAAGCCTCATACTGCTGAGCTCATTTATGGGAATTTTACTAAAGTAATTAAAGATGGATCAAGGCAGTAGTGAAACTGAGGTCATGGCTAAGATGAAATAAGTACTTCAGGAGGTTCAAGTCATCAGCTCCCCAAATTAGGAGCAGCTGATCTCAAAATGCTGAGGCTGAAGTTGGGTGGAGCAGGGTGTGGAACCTGAGGGCTGCAGTACCTGAGCAGTGATGGTTGCAGGGTGTGGAGCTGGCTGCTCTACATGGGCATTGCAGTAACCCAGGGGACCTCAGCCTCTGTGACAAGTAAAGCAACCAAACCAACAGTGCTCGTGTCTTGGCTTTGTATAGGGGAACAGGACCACGTGCCCCTCTCTGACCCTTTCTGCTTTGCTATATTTGCTATATCGGGTGGTTGGGACGGGAGCTGGTGCAATTACCTGGTATTTGTCCTGACTTAATACTGTGAAATCTGATTAGACATCAGGAGGAAGTTCTTCCCTGTGAAGGTGCTGAGACCCTGGCCCAGGCTGCCCAGGGAAGCTGTGGCTGCCCCATCCCTGGCAGTGTTGAAGGGCAGGTTGGATGGGGCTTGGAGCAACCTGGGCTGGTGGGAGGTGTCCCTGCCCATGCAGGGGGGTGGGACTGCATGATCTTTAGGGTCCCTTCCAACCCAAACCATTCTATAATACGAGTCTGTGATATGATGGTGGCTTTTGAACGGTGCCACTTCTAAATCAGCTACTGAGTGTCCTTCCAGCAAGCAACCAGAAAAGCTGTTTCCTCAAAGACTGGTTCTCCTGCCCACTCACACTAGTGAGCCACAGAGCTCTGCAGACCCATGTGTGGTGGGATGCTTCTCTCCATGCTCTGCCCGAGGATCTCATGGTGCTCATCCCATGAGCCAGCATACACTGGGTGCTCCCCACCCCACAAACTGGCTTTGTGTTTGGGTGCAGACACACCCCAGCACAGCATGACCTTTACTTGTGCCAGGGCTAATGGAGAGCGCTGGGGTGCTGGGTGCGTGAGCGATGGCCCTGGCCTTTCAGCTGGCAGGTGACATGGAGTGACAGAGCTGCCACCAGCACACATCAGTCTTCTTAAAAAGTCCCTTTCCACCTCCTGCCAACGTCCACCCTGGGATGATGGCTTCAGCTCGCAGCGTCGCACAAAAGCACCTCATGGAGTGGGAGGATTAGAGAAATTCCTTGATTGTTCTGGTGGCCTTTGACCAAAGCAACACAAGCTGCTTTTTAATGTCATCAAGTCAATTCTACTCTTCAGCAAGCAGGAAGAGTTTCTAGGGCACCAGCTTAGGCCTGGATTTTCACCCTCTCTCTGCATGTGTGGGAGATGCAGGCAGAGATGGACTTTTTTTCCAAACAGTTCTCAGTGTTTACTGAATGAATTTAAGCAAAAGAAAGTAATAATAGTGAGATGAGCTGGAGGGTGTTTTTGCAAACACCTTAATATTTTTGGGTGTTTGCTTGTGTACTCAGCCCTGGAAAATAATCTCTGTTTACTGATGGTGTTTGCACTGGCTTTCCTGTGCCAGTGTTGTATTTGTATCCAGCTCATGGGCCTCGATACCCAGGGGCTTATTGAGCAGTTTGGACTAGTGCTCCAAATCTCTGCTTACTGGTTTTTTAACAAAGGTCCAAAGTGCTGAGTGCCCAGCAGTGGCTGTAGCTGCCTTCTCCTGTAGGTGAGGTCTGGGGGGAGAAAGCAAGGAGGAGCACACTCAAGGTCTTGTTTGAAATTCTACCAGATCCCCTGGCAGGCATTCAGTGAGCAGAACATGCTGCTGCCACCAGAAATGCAGAGGAATCCTGGAAGCTGGTGACTAGTGTTTCTGTAGCTGGATGGAGAAGGTCGGGCAGAGTTCTCCAACTGGTTTTTACAAGCACTTGGCCACATGAGGTTTTGTGTTCTTTCACATCAGGATTGAGGGTCTTGGTGGAACCTTGCTGGAGGTGGCAGCAGAGGCAGGAGCAACCCAGCTGTTGCGGTCTGTGCTGTGGTTCCTCTAAACTGTGAGCTCATGGCTGAGCAACTGGGGTCCTTCTGCCCCCTGAGGAGTGAATGGACAAGAACAGTTCCTTCCTCTAGCCTTGATGTTCTCCTACAGCTTTGTAAGTCTCATCCTAACTGGGAGCTGGAGGAGAAGTGCTGCTCTGGAGGGGCACAGATTGAAGCTGAAGCAGGCTGGGTTAGGAAGATGAGGTTTTGGCAGTGCCATGATGCTGTCCAGGGCAGCCACCTGTGCTTTCTCCCCCAACCTACCCCTGTGGGGTAAGAGCATGTCCCTCCCAGGTGTGCACTTGCTGGCTTTGTTAATGATTGTTAGGTGTTTGGCTACTGCAGGAAAAAAAACAGATGAGCAGAGGGCCAGAAGTAAAGCCCTCATTTTTTCTGGGGGAACTCTGTTGTTGCCTCCAGTGAAGATGCTTTCATCCCCATAGAGTTGCTTCTGCTTTAGCAAAGGTCTTAGAAAAGGGAATGCACAGAGCAAACTCACCTTTAAAGTCTGATTCCATCCCTCTGGTTTGAACCTAAAATTAGCACTTGTCTTCAGGAGACCTCAAGGTTCACAGACATCCTCTGCTTTGTTCCACTTTTCTGCTGTTTAATTTTTTGAAGTGATTTTGCTCTTTGGGCTCTCAAGAACCATTCTCTTTGTGCACACAGAGAAGAGAAGGATGATTTGCACACCTGTAGCTATTTTTTTTTTCCCTCCCCACTTTTCTTTGGAAAGAAAGGTGTTTAAAAGAAACCTGCTGTTTCTCTGGGCTTGAGCTGCTGCTACCCTGCCAGTGGTGGCATCTCCACATTTCTCCTAACAAGCTACATCTCTGTCAGTGCTTTGTCTGGGCACCACTGCCTGTGGGACTCTGTCCAGCCCATCTGCACGTGGATCATAATGCTTTAAAAATGCCTGTTTCTTACACCCAAACTGGGAGTATTTAAATTTTTCTCTAAAATAACCAGTAGTTGGGAAGAACCCTGAGATCTCAAGGTTGAAACAATCAGGTGAATAAAACTGGGTGGTTTTGAGTAAATCACTAAACGTCCGTATACATAGAGCCCCAGGTTCATTGCATGGGCACCATGGGAAAGACAGAAAGTGGGATTTGGAGTGCAGGGGCTCTCTCTTCATCTCTGTTGCCAAAATGGTCTTGATCTGGGCAGTTACAATTGTCTACAGCTAAAACAGGTGGGTTTAATTCTCTCATAATTAAATTGAAGAGCTGGAAGCAGGGGCAGCCCAGACACAGCCAGAGAGGGGATGGAGGATCGACCAAATGGAACAGGATTTGTGTGGATACTAGAGGATGGTGGCAGAAATGGCAGCCTTGGCTTGGAAGGGAAGAGGTCCTCACCTCTGTGGCACATAGGACAGTCATCTCTGGGAGTGTCACACTGACTTGTTGCATTGGTTGGTTGTGAGACTTTCTTCTGGGCACATATTTCAAAACAAGATGACCTTGAAGGTCTCTCGTTAGCTCAAGAGGACAAACATCCTCCACTTGAAAGTTTTTCAAGGTACCTTCCAGGATAAAGACTAACCTGTGTTCTGCTGGTGGGGTGGCCTGGGCACACAAGGGTTTGGTGATTTGTCACTGAGGGAGATACTGATTTTTTATGCCATCTCCAAATCTATTGCCTTCCATAAGATACAGTGTGAAGGGGAGCCAAACCAGACCTGCAGGGTTTGCTGGGGCAGATGTGCCAGCACTGCTTGACCTTGTGAAAGGTGAAGCTGATGGTGACTGTTCCATGTTTCTTCTCAGGGCGTGACGTACTGCGGTGAGAGCTTGGCCAGCAACCTCACCATGGCCAACGTCCCCTGGCATGAGGAGGTGGTGCACTTTGTCCAGGAGCTGGCTGACCTCATCCCTGACTACGAGATCGCCTGTGAGCACGAGCACTCCAACTGCCTGCTGATAGCTCACAAGAAGGTGAGGCTGTGCCAGTGGGTGAGACAAGGCACTGTGTCTTCTCCTCAGAAGTGTTGCCCAATTGCCTTGCTCCAACACATTTTCTCACTAGGGTTACCTGGATGCTCTTGGGGAGGGGGGGAAACCCAAGCATGTATTGCAGAGGGTGGTGGAATAGTCACTGAAGGCACTGCAGGTTGCAGCCAGTCATGCTGTAACTCACAGCTCTACCATGGCAATCCAGGCAAGAGGCATAGAGCAGCTCCAGGTGGAGCTCAGTTGGGGTATCTCCTGTGCTTTATCACATGGGCTTTGCCTTTTGAGAAAGGCAAGAACAAATCTTGTTGAGGTGGGTGAGCTGGCTTTGCCTTGATTCTGTATTTTCACTGTGGTTTTCAGTGGTACAGACAGCTTGCTAAGGAATTTACACCAGAATAAGCTGGGCTTGTGTTTTATCTCTTCTAAATCTTTGTGATAGCTCCCAGAACGGCAGACCTCCTTCCTTCCAAACAGAGAAAAGAGAATGTATTTTTCTTGCTTTGGAAAAATAATTTTGGAAAAAAAAAGTTGATATGTGGATGTTAACAGAGGATGTTTTCTTTTCAACTGGAGATCTTTCTTATTGACAGTGGCTGAGAATGAGACAGCATGTGCCCAGGTGGCCAAGAAGGCCACCAGCATCCTGGCTTGTATCAGCACAAGTGTGGCCAGCAGGACCAGGGCAGGGATTGTCCCCCTGTGCCCAGCACTGGTGAGGGGGCATCTCAAATCCTGGGGTCAGTTCTGGGCCTCTCATGACAAGAAGGACATGGAGGGGCTGGAGCGTGTCCAGGGAAGGGCAAGGGAGCTGGGGAACGGGCTGGAGCACAAGTGTGAGCAGGAGCAGCTGAGGGAGCTGGGGTGTCCAGCCTGGAGACAAGGAGGTGAGGGGAGACCTGCTGGCTCTGCAGCTGCCTGAGAGGAGGTTGGAGCCAGGGGGGTCAGGCTCTGCTCCCCAGGAACAAGGGATGGGGAAAGAGGAAATGGCCTCAAGTTGTGCCAGGGGAGGTTGAGATTGGATCTTGAAAACAATTACATCCCCAAAAGGGCTGTCAGGCCCTGGCTCAGGCTGCCCAGGGCAGGGGTGGAGTCTCCATCCCTGGAGGGACTTCAAAGCCATGTAGATGTGGTGCTGAGGAACATGGGGCAGTGGTGGCCTTGGCAGGACTTAGTGATCTTAAAGGGCTTTTCCAACCAAAATGATTCTGTGATTCTGAAAAACTAGTTTACAGGACAAATGAAGCATCTAGAACAATTATGCTCACTCTCCATCCTAGTGATGGAGAAGTGGTGGGTCTGCCTTCTGACACCAGTTTGGTGTCCCTCTGTGCTACTGTCCCACAGCCTGTGTGTGTGTAAAATGTTTTGTTTGAAACCTGGGCTCCTTCATAAATACCATCAACACAATGTGAAATGCAGAAAAAAAATGAATTAATCAGAAAGGGTGGAGGATATTTGGCTTTCGGAACTTCAGAAAAGCTTAATATGAATATAATAAAATGTGTAATAATGTGCTAGCTAAGCAACTGCTGGAGCAGCTACTTATGCTAACTGTGGTGATTTGGCTCTTTGCATATTCTTCACTGGTGTTGGAAGTCAGGAGGGCTTGGGTGGGAGCTGGTTTTAGTGTGTGGTGGAGCTGGGCTGCCCGGGGATCCACGGTGCACATCAGGAGTAACTGACTGAAGTCACCACTAGCAAAAGATCTGAAATATCTTAAATCCATGACTGAAAATTCTTAGAATCTGTCCTGGTTTGGGCCCAAAGGACAACAAAGACCCAGCCCCGTGGCCGCTCACTCAGCTCCCCCCACACAGCTGGGATGGGAGGACAAACCCAACTAGAAGCTCAAAGGACAAGGAGGGTTCTTCACTGATTGAGGAGCAGGGCAAAACAGACTCAACTTGGGGAAAATACTAATTTAATGTCACACCAATCAGTGCCCACAGGACCCAGACACCCCCAGAGCAGGGCTCACACACGTTACCCCTCCCCTCCCTTCTTCCCAAATCCCTTTGTTCCCGGTTTCTCTCCCTCCTTCCCCCCAGGCACAGGGGGTTGGGGATGGGGTTTAGAGTCCCTGCACAGGCTCGTGGTTCCTGCTGCTCCTTCCTCCTCAGGGAGAAGGATTCCTGACAGTCCTGCCCTGCTCCCCACGGGTCCCTCCATGGCAGAGTCCTCCAGCAGCCTCTCCTCCAGGAGCCCTTCCCACCAGCCCCGGAGCTGCTCCAGCGCTGCCCGCAGAGCCCCGGGCTGGTGGGGAACAGGCACCTCCCCTGCCCGGGGGCTTCCACAGCTGCCCCATCCCAGGCCAGGGGCAGCACATCCGAGTTCTGCCGTCCTGGTGCCTTCAGGGAATGTTCCCCCAGGTTCCTGCATGGGTGCAGGGGCACAGCTGCCACCTGGCCATGGGCTGCAGGGAAACCTCTGCTTGGGCAGCTTCTTCCCCTTCTCCTTCCTCACCAGCCCAGCACTGCTCTGCCTCTCCAGCTCAGCTCCTCTCCCTCAAGTGCTCCTCTGCTCAGGGGTTAGGTCGGTTCTTCCGTATGTTCCTGGCAGAGCTTCATCTCTTGTCCCTCTAATGGCTCCTTGGCTGGTTTGGAGCAGGGGCAGCTTCTCAGCTTCTTACAGGAGCCCCCCTGGGGCCCTTCCCAGCTACCAAAAACCCCACCAAACAAACCGGCACAAATCTCAGTGTTGAACTCTCCTGTGCAGTTCCAAAACTGCTGCTTGCTTTTCGATTTGTGGTTTTATAGGAACAGCTGTAAAGGAGCAGAGAAAAATGGGATACCTTGTACTATTTTTGTTCTAACTCACCTCAAAGTCGCTTTATTTACAGTCTCAGGCTTGGTTGTTGCCACTGGCAACTGTGCCTGAGCAAATCCTTGAATGCAAAATACTCTTTTCCATTCTAAGGTGGAGGGCCCAGGGAAAGAAAGGAAACAGATTGTCACCTTCCTCACTGATGCATAATTTAAGTAACACTGTTAGTAACAAGAATAGATTGATACCAGCCCAGGAGGAATTCAACAGCTGCTTTGCTTTCCAAAGCCATTAGGAGGGGGTGTCATTTGGAAATAATCTATCTTGGTACTAAAATAACTAATAAAAAAATAAATTTATTTCTATTAAGTTTAATTCTGAATTTCAGGCTCCAGTGGAGAATAAAATTTGCCAGTGTGTATTATTTGCAGAAAATCTGTGCTGTGGGAACAATCAAACCATAGTGAGTAATTGCAAAATCAAAGGCATCTTTAAAAAGTTAAGGAGTTGCAGGAAGACAGTAATAAAAATGATTAGGAAATGAGATTTATTTCCCTGTGTTCTCCTAGGTCTGAGTTTTGAGGTGCTCAAGCAGTGCTGATATTAACTTTAAACATGTTTAATTTTAAACATGCCAGCCTGCATGAAAGAGGCTGGAAATGTCAGAAATCCTGCATCTTGCTTGCAGCTTCTGCTCCTTGATTTACGGAGAATCATTGATTGGCACCTGCTTATGTGATGAGTAATAGTTTAGGGCTTAGGCTCTGGAGTCTCTCAAGGCCAGGGATTTAGGTAGACAAAGGATTTTAAGTAGGGGCAACTGCAGTTTGTGTGTCTGGTGTTATTTTCTTGGGAAATCAAGAGGTGATAGAGAGGAGCTGTTGCATTTTTGGGGTGCTTCAAGTCTTAAAAATCTCCCCTTAGACTTCCAAGTCTCTTCCCACACACACATCCCTTTTGTTTTCTTCCTGCTGACCAGAAGTGGTTCCCTGGTGTCCCAGTGTTCTGCATTTCCAGGTGCTAGTGAAAACCTTCAGCACTTGGTGAGTCTTGGGAGGTGAGATGTGTCCCATTTAACCCCAGATCTTTGGATCTGGCACTCCAGCACCATCCCAGCAGAGCCTGAAGTGTAAGAAATCGAAGTCTTCCAGAAAAATGGATGTTTTCCTGTTGCCCTTCACACAGCCCCAAAAAATCACACAGGGAGCACCTGCACCCTGCTCGCTGTGACCTGAAAAAACGTGTTACTGGTATGCCTGCTTTTTTGGGAGGGCTAACTGGGTATCAGCTTCCTAACCCTGAAGGACAAGCGAGGCCAGGCAGCGCTGGGCACAGTCCTGCCCTGGGCTGGGCTCCCACAGGGACCAGAGCTCCTCTTTCCTGTCTTTCCTCCGTCTTCCACCCAGCTTTCCACTCCCCCTGCATGCTTTCTGTCTTTCCTCTAGAGATTCCTGGTGCATTTTGGCTCCATCCTCCTTGATTCTTTTCTTTAGCCGTAGTGCTAAATTCTTGAGTAATTATATTTGCTTCATAGCAAATCCTATAAGCACCATGCCACAAAAAAATCTGATTTATTACAGTGCTTGTGAACTAATTGGCTGAGATATTGAGACATCAGCAACTTTATAATTTATCAGTTAATTCAAGTAACCTTTTCCAGAGAAAACCCTTAGGTGGCTGCTTTTCCTGGGTTGTGACAATAAATATATCCTTGAGAAGACCTTAAGAAGTGCCCAAGAAGGGGCAGCAAAGGCTTTTCTGAATGAAAGTTAGCAGCTTGGTAATTTCTAGAATAAAACCTTCTGCCAGTTTTGTTAAATTCTCTTTACACGTGTGTTTGCTTCCTTCTCCTTTGTGTGGAAATGTTTGTCTGGTAATTATCTCCTGTTCTGGGCATTTAAATACCTACCTGGCTTTTTCAAGTGAGTTGTTTTCCAGCCAAGTTCTCCCTGTTGCTTTCCAGCCACAAGTTTCTCACAAGAGCAGTTGGTATCATGTGCTGCTGCTGCCTGGTCTGGCCCTTAGCAAGTTCTCTGGGACATGTGAGCATCCCTGCCTCTTCCCTGGGATGTGGGATTTGATTTCCAGGTCAATTAGCCATGCAAGGCACAGGGAATTGTCCTGAAATCCATTTTTAAAGTGTGTTTTTTTCTCTCTTTGGAGGTCTCGGTTAACTGGGTGAAAGGAATGGCTGGTGGGCTCACAGGAGTGGCTACCATCAGCCTTTTATACCTTAAGAAGCAGATATGTCAGACTTCCCCAAGCAGATCCTGGTCCATACCCTGGATCCAGAGGTTCCCTCATTGTTGGATGCAGTCCTGTGCCTCGCCCTCCCCTGGCTCACCAGTTGGGTTATTTCCCAGGTGAATCTGGTCTGGGTCGGTGTTATGTTCTCCAGCGTGGCAGGGTTAAGCCTGGCCCCCACAAAAGGACCCAAGGCAGGTGCTTTGAGAAAGGTCCCTGTAATAATTTCATTTTCTTTAACCAAAATGCAGCACTGAGGATGCCCAGGGTACTTCCAGGGCAGGTGTCACAGGTAGTTTGAACTGAAATGAGCTGGAGGGAGACAGTAGCAAGGCCAAAGGTGCTCATCACTCCCATCAACAAACTAATCAACCAAGGAACTGGCCTTTTCCTTCCCACTGGGTTTTCCAGCACAGCCCATTTCTGAGCCCTGGGGCTTAGATGGGACTTGAAGGCTTCACGTGTGCCCTGGCTGCTCTTGCAGACAGCTTGAGAGGTTGGGTGAAAGGCGTTGAAGTTGTTCCATGCTGAGCTTTTCATCTATATTTAGGGAGGGAAAGGAAGCAAGCACTTAACTACCAGCTGCAGATCGACTAACAAGGGTTATATTAGAGAAAAATAGTCCATCACATTTTATTTCCTTCCTGCCTTGCAAATGATTTGGGGAGTGGAAACTGTCCTTGTCATCCAGTGTCCCAGATCCAGAGTCTGGATCACACCTTCTGCCTATCATGACCTGTGACAGGGTTGCAAGGAGAAAAACCAACTTGGTCTGCTGCTGCCCGTCGGAAGGTCACCAAATCCCTGTGTCTGCAGCAGCCACAATGGAGAGGGCTGCTCCCTGGCTTCTCCCTAGCTGAGGACAAGGTGTCTTGGTAACCAAAGAAGAGCTGTGGTGCAGGCAGGAGGGGGAAATCTGATGTTTCCTGAAGGCTTTTTTATTTCTCTTGTCTCCTTCCAATAGGAAGGTGGCTCTGCTGGGCTTGATCTCTTATTACAAGAAGATCACAGTTGGGCTGAAGTAATCCCTTTTTTATCCATCAGAATTAAAACTGTCTGGGTGTAGCCCTGGCTGAATTGGCAGGTGAGATGTTCTTTTCTGCAGCAGGTAGGGATTAAAAAAAAAATCTACTATAATGAATCTTTTCTTTAGAATAACTCTTGCAAGATGAGGTGTAATAAAGAGGAGCTGATGAGTGGCAGAGGAGCAGCCCCACAGGGCCGTGCAGCGCTGGCGGGGGACACTGCCACCTGGCATGGCTGGGCTCAGCCTTCCTGTCACCTTGGTGTCACCTTTTTGTTTTGTTCTCTTGGAAAACACAACAGTGAATCCCATCTCCAGCTGTTCTGGCCACCAGCTTTGGGGAGTTTTCATCTGCTTTAACACGTCTGCTTGCTGATGAGCGCTTAGTCACTGGATGTGTAACTGCAGCTACAAGGCTGCGGTTTGTTTCCATCTCAACTGGGTGGGGACTTCCAGAACTGGTCAGAACCCCTGTCTGTGAGGATGCTGAGGGGTTTGAAGCTCCTTTATTCCCAGGGCTCGGGGTCACTGCAGGTTTTCATTTAGCCCCAGGGACATGAGATGTAGTCAGACTCTCACCCCTGCACGCCTGGTGTCCTGTTGGATCAGTCGTTACCTTCTGTTGCATGTATTTGTAACTTAATAATCTTGATTTCTTCCCTCTAAAGCCTGAGGTTACAGCTGGTGATTAAAAAGAAAAGTTATTTAGCTTTTTATCAAGACATGTGACCCTGTTAAGATTGATTTATCTACAATATTTTCCTCAGTGACTCCAGTTCAGTCACTTCCACTGCTGAACAAAGGGAGCCTTAAATAATTGTGAGCCTTAATTAGGTTAGAAACTGCATGTAATAATTTAATGAATTATTTGTTTGACTTGGAGAGCTTCATACTGGCAGGTGGCAAAAACAGTCATAGCAGTTGCATAATGAGAGTGCTTTGCACTCCCATTATATATGGTGTATTTAATAACACCCTGGGTGAAAATGCAGAGGCTGTTTTGTTTATTGCAGTGATGGACTGTCTTCAGATTTAAATTAAGGAGCTCAGGGCTGGAGCCATGAAGATCATTTTTCCAGCTGCCTTTTTTGTTGTCCTGCCCAGAGAAGTGGCTGCTGGTGGACACAGCCATAGCAAAGCAGTAGCTGGAAGCTGCTGTTTGGCAAGTCTGGAGTGGTAACTAATTCCCAAGGAACGCACTGGACGTGGCATTGCCCTCTGCCCAGACATCTCCTGTGCCAGGTGGTCTTAGTGCTGCGAAGTCAAGTATCTTGGGAAGGGGAGTGGGAAGGTGTGATTTTAATTTTCAGAAGGGGAATCATAAAGGTGAAGGCTGGCAAGTCAGCTGAAGGGAGAGCAGGGAGAACCTTCCTGGGCCCACTTCCTGCTCAGCCTCAGCTCCTGCAGGCTGTGAGAGCCCAGCTGCACCAGTTCATGAGGCATCTGTCCGTGACAGCAGCTCCAGATGTGTCCATCCCCCTGCTGAGGTGTGGCTGTGCTTGGCAGAGCTGCTCTCGGCGGCTTTGGGAATGTTTCTTTAGGACCAGTAATGCAGCAGACCTGGGGGCTGTGAGTGTCCCCTGCTCTCTTTGGTGACAATCAAAACATAAGAGAAAATAAAAGGGCTGTGATGGGTGTTAACTGGCCACATGGCCAGTGTGAAAAGTAGCTGGGATGGGTTTATTTCTTTATTCACATATTGATGTGTGCACAGGTGAATATTCACAGATATCACTGCAGATTGAAACAGTGGTTTGATGCTTCTGACTTGTTGCAGCTGCCACCAGGGGTTCACAGGAAGGAGTCTCTATTACAATTTTTTTTTCTCAAAATAATCTTAATATAAGCCCTGTTGGGTACCCCTGGGGGTGAGTGATCTTCAGTGGCCCTGTGTGATGTGAGGTGACCTGAGATCCACAGTCCGCACAGCTGGCAGGAGCCTGCACAGATACTTGAAAACAAGCTTTTGAGTTTCAGCACCACAGACATGTAAGCATGGGATTAAAAATGAATACATCTGCTTAAGACCTGTGTGCAAAGCCACACTCCATCCCCCCAGAACAGTGCTTTTCCTTAAGAGCAAAAGAATATATTCAAGCTCAGCAAAGAAAGTATTTTAAGGAAAGCCATTGAATAACAGACTGAAGATATCCTGACTGCTTCTCCAAAGATAAGTTTCCTTCACAGGAAATAATATAACTGAAGTGTAAAAGGGTTCTTTTTAACTCCCTCTGCATGTTTAAATGCTGAGGTCATGCAGGAGCTGTAATGTGTGCTGGCTCTGGATGTGGTACTTCCCTTAAAAAAAGGAACAAGTCTTTTTGCACAGAATTATTTTGTTGGTTTTATTTTATTTTTGGAAAGCAACCCCCTGCCTGCAGCCCCAAATGCATCTCACAGCCCTGGGTGGCCAAAGGCTCCCCGGGCAGCAGCAGTGCTGGTGGCATCAGGGCTTGGTGTGTGGTGGCAGCTGGGAAGGGGCTTTGGGATGGAGCTGGATCCAGCCACTCTCTGGGGAGAGTGGGGCACCCCAGCAGCACAGCCCCCCTCTGTGAGCTGTCAGCTTCTGCTGCTTGGCTGGGGTTTGAACACCCTGGCAGGGAGAAGACTTAATCATTTCTGAATGTCTAAGAGCAGAGCCAGCAGTTGAGTTTCATTGGGTGTTTGGGGTGGGATAAAAAAGTGTGGACCTGCTGGCCTTATGAAAGCTGAGTTGCTGAGACTTGGTTCTGTGAGATGCTGTTTAGTGTCTCATGCTTCATGTGAACCGAAGTGTTGACTGAAACATGTGGCCAAGCCAAGTTTTCAGGTTCTGGAGATCCCAGCTAGAAGCTGTCAGGAGCAGTGGGCTGTCCCTTCCCTGCCCTGTGACACCACACCAGTTCCCCTGCCTCCTGCAGCTGAAGCACGTGCTGTTTTCCCTGCTTACCACTGATGGATTATTATTGTCTGTGTGGTCTTTAAAACCTGCTGTATTTAACCATTAAACTCTGTGCATCTGCCTGGGGAAGAATCCATTTGTTGAACTACTTAACCTTCATGTCCTCGAGTAATTAAAGAGTTGCTGTTGCAAGACCTGAAGCTCTGCTTTCTCTTCCCAGTCTTCCCTCTGCTCTTTGGGGATGCAGCTCATCAGAGAGAGGTTTCCATGGATCCTCTCCCCACTGGGGATGGACTCTGTCCTTCCACACAGAGTTTGTTCTGCCAGGAGCCACAGCAGGCTTTACCCACCACTCTGCTTTGTTTCCTTCTGTAGCCCATACTTTTTAGTACTTTCCTGAAAAGACAATTTTTTTTCTAAGGAAAGACCAGAGTAATGGATGAAGAGGAGCCTCCTCATTTTACTGTGTTTTTATCAGAAGGAAATGTAACTTTATCTTTTTTAGCACAAACTAATTGATGTTTGTCTGACTTCCATTCGTTAGTGTTTTGTGTGTTGTCATCTCTGTTGCTCTTCTATATTTTAACCCTTGATGTGAACCCTGTGTTTATTTCTCAGCAGTTATAAATGTCTGGAAGAATATAGTAAACTGTACTACTATATTGTCTTCAATATCTTTATATGTTTTTACCCCAAAAATAAGTGTTTATGCAAATACATTGGTAAGAAATATGATGTGTGGCTCTTCTCCTTCATGGATGCTGGTGGGTTTCTCAGCGAGAAGCTTCTTTCTCTGCAGTCCAAGCAGCTGTGAACCTGCTGCCAAAGATAATTTAAAGCAATGTCCTGTTCATCTCCACTCCTGTGAGTTATGAGAGTAGTGTAAGCCATGCTCTGTTGATCCTCCCAGATAAATTGGCTCTCTATTCCTGGCTCCTGCTTGTCTTGGTGGCATATCTATTAGTTTTGCTGTAGAGAGGTTGAAGGATTGACCATGGAGAGCAAGCCCAGGCAGGAAGCTCCAGCCTTTTGCACCATTGTCCTGCAGCTCCCCTGGGTCCAGCCATGCCATTCCTAGCAGAGGTGGAACCCCAGATGTCCCCAGGGCTGGTCCAGCATCATGCCTACATTTGCTTTTCTGGCTTTGAGGGCCATTATGAGTTTCCCCTCATTTCCTGTACTGTGTCCAGTTCTGGGCCCCTCACTGCAGGAAGGACCTGGAGGTGCTGGAGCAGGTCCAGGGGAGACAACGAGGCTGGGGAAGGGACCAGAGGGAAAGTCTTACAGGGAGAGGCTGAGGGAGCTGGGGTTGTTGAGCCTGGAGAAGAGGAGACTCAGGGGGGACCTTCTCACTCTCTACCACCACCTGGAGGGAGGTTGTGCTCAGGTGGGGTTGGGCTCTTCTCCCAGGCCAATAGTGACAGGATGAGAGGGCCTGGCCTGAAGCTGCTCCAGGGGAGGTTTAGGTGGGATATCAGGAAGCACTTCCCATGGAGAGGGTGATCAGACATTGGGATGGACTGTCCAGGGCAGTGGTGGAGGCACCATCCCTGGAGGTGTTCAAGGAAAGGCTGGAGGTGGCACTTGGTGCCCTGGTCTGGAGATGTGGGGGTGTTGGTCATAGGCTGGACTTGGTGATCTGAAAGGTCTTTTCCAGCCTTGGTGATTCTGTGATTCCTTTGCCTCTCATTCCCAGTATTAATGCCTGCTGGGGACGGTGCTCCTTGCCCTGCCTGCAGAGTCTGCTGGAGTTAGCCTTGCTGGGCACCAGTGCCTGTTCTGCAGGGGGTCATTGCTGGTGGGACTGTTTGGACTGGAGCCTGGGGACCAGAGCCTGGGGACCCTGGGAGCGTGAGGTCTGAGGGAAGGCATGTGCTGCCTCCTGGGTCATCTTGCTGCTTGAGAAAAGCCCTTGGGAAGGGTGAGTTTTCCTCTCCAGACAACACAGCCTGGCCTCGGAGCCAGCTGAAGGAACCTAGTTAGTATTTTTTAATGATGCTAGCATTGTTTTAATGATGCTAGCCATTTCTCCTTTGTCAAGATATTTATTAATTTAAAAGACTTAACAGATTTTGAAAAATTGGATTAAAACCCCTGGCTGCACGAGTCTGAAGTAACACCAGTGGTTACTGTTGGCTCAGCTGTTCTGTGGCTGTTGTGAGACTTTTTTGAGTTTTAAAACTCTTGTTATCTATGGAATAATCACAAAACTGTTCAAACCCAACCTGTGAATCTTGTGGGTGACTGAGGCTGTTCCCCCCCACCCCTTGCTTGTCCAGTTTTTATTCCTCAGCAGAATTTCTGGCTCTCCATGCCACGCGGAAGGGGTCGCTCCCTTTGCCTTGTGCTTTATAGCTGTGCTCTTGCAGCACTAAAAATACTGGGTATTATTTAAGCTGCTTGTGTGATGATTCCCAAGCAGCCTTTGGTTGTTCTGGTGGGACTTTGGCTGTTCTGGACATTGTCCCCTTAGTCTGCAGCAACCAGCTCCTGGCTGCAATAGCTCCCTGGTACCAGGAGCTGCACCTTCAGGTGGAGTCAACGTTGTGTTGCTCAAAATCTCATTTTGGGGAGCTAGCTAGAGTTGAGGTCTCTTTTCAGCAGTGTCCAGTGACAGGACAAGGGGTAATGGGCACAAAGTGGAGCAGGGGAAGTTCAAGTTAAACATAGGGAAGAACTTCTTTACTGTGAGGATGACGGAGTTCCTTCTCTGGAGACATTCCAAACCCATCTGGATGTGTTCCTGTGGGATCTGCTGTAGGTGACCCTGCTCTAGCAGGGGAGTTGGACTAGGTAATTTCAGAGGTCCCTTCCTACCTGACTACTCTGTGAGGCTGCTGAGAAGCCCATGTTTTAGGCAAGCCCAGAGGTTTTATCCCACAGGAGAGTGGTTTAATCTCCAGGAAATCTCAGAGTGCTTTATGCTAAGGTGAGGGAGCAATGTGGGGAGGAGAGGGCAGAGGTCCCTTCTGGCTACTCACCAGGCCACTTCTCAGCACCCCACCTTGCTGGGCAGCACAGCCTGGGAGCTGATGGGTCTGGGCACACTGCCCTGGGGCTGGCTGTGCCCCTGCTCACTTCTTTGTGTGTCCTCTGGTGGCCTCTGGGTGATGGGCACTTTTGGGGACTGGTGGTGGGAGATGGTTGGTTTTATTTCCTCTGCTACTGGCCTCATCAAAGGTCACCAACTCCATGGAAGAACAGCTGATGTGATGAGACACAGCTGCAGCATGACATGGGGGTGGGAGAAGGTAATTTGCTTCTAAAAGGAGAGAAACCATCTGATTGTGTCCCAGAAACTCATGTCAGGCTCTCATCCATATATGAGACCTCTCCTGCCCTTGGCTGGGCTGTGACAGTCTTACCCTGGTGTTGAAGCTGCTGCAGATGCTGAAAACAGCAGCACTGATGCTGGCCCTTCATAGGATGGTGGGTTCTACCCACCCATTGCCAGTTAAACCAGCTCTAGGTGCAGCTGCATCACCATTGACTGGCTTGACATAGCAGTGGTCTGAGTGGGGCTTCATCTAGAAATAGTTCTATCTCCTGCAGTTTCTGGCCTTTAGGTTCTGGAGAGGCAGATATTTATGCCACTGCTAGGGTTGGGGATGGTGGCTGAGGTCTAGACCCTCATTTCAGCTGGTCTGAATGGCTGGCACCAGTATCTCCTGGGGCTTTGGTGCTCCTGAGCCACCCTGAACTTCAGGTTCAGTGGCTTGTTGCAAGGTCCCCCTTCTCTCCTGAGATCTGAGCATCCTTGGTTTTCAAGGAAACAGGCTTTATCCAGTTACCTGTGCAGCTGAGTTCAGGTCTGGGTGGCTTTTTTGTTCTTCAGGTTTTCAGTTTCTCTTGGTTGGCTTCAAGGCTCTTGGGCCCCATCTGATGTCAGAAGTGCTCTGTACCCATCGTGGGAATAAGCACAGCAGCTCGTGTGCTGAGCAGCTCTCCCATGGGCCATGTGTGTTGCAGCCTTTGCTGGATCCTGGCGTTTGTTTTATCCCCTTCATTGGTGTGAATTAGCTGAGTGTTAATGAACCAAATCTGGGGGGAGGGGAGAGTCTTAGGTGTGGTGTGAACTTGTCACCAAGCACCTCCATGTGCACTGGGAGGGAAGTTCAGGTCTCCTGAGCCTGAATCCTGTTTGGAACCTGCTGCTTTGCAGGTGATACATTGTCCCCTTTGATATCACTTCACTTGTGGCTGTTTGTGCTGGAGAGGACATGTCACCTTGGTGGAACGTGGCCTCCACTGCCAGGTGTGAAGAACAAGCTTTGGGTGAGTTAATTGATGGTGGGACTTTGTCCCCCCTGTTCTGACTCTGCAGTCCCACATCTCCATGCTGTGCAGGGGACAATTCCTGCAAGGATCTGCTGGCATTGCACAGGCAGGGATAGGTCAACGTGAGCAATGGTTGATTGCAGAATCCTGCAAGTGTCAGCAGCTTTTCTAACCAAAAAAGCTTTTAGCTCTTGGGCACAAAGTCAAGTGCCATTTTAAATATGTAGCCATTTAGGTTTGTGAAAAAAAACAGGGAGTCAATTTGTTTTCTCTTCTGGTTTTTTGTTTTTTTTTTTTTTGGATGAAGTGCATAATAAGCTCTTAGCTCACATAAATCCTAATTGAGGATTCAGTTGAGGCTGTTGCTAAATTAGCAGAGCTGGTCTGCTAGACAAATGCAGCTCCAGCTTGTCAAAATAAGTAATTCTTCACGTTCTCACAGGGAAAGAGGATTCGTGTCACTAAAGCTTCTTATCTTCTCCCATTCCCAAACATAACCCTCCTGTCCCTTTCAAGAACTGCCCAGATCCATCCCAGTCACCACAGCAAGTGGCTCTGGTGTTGCTCCAGGACCATTTTGCCAGGCTGTGGCTGCCCTGGGGTGGGTGTCACATGCTCCAAAAGGGGCCCTTGGTTGACCTTGGAAAGGTCCCTTCATCAAGGGGTACCTGGGTGTCACTCTCAAATGTACATGTTTCCTCCAGGGCTCTTTCAGTTCCTCAAATCAAGGTTTTTCAGGTGTAGGTGACAACTGGCAAGAGCAGACATGTCTGGGAAGTGGCTTTGGGATTATTTAGATTAGATCTTCAGAAAAATTATTTGCTATGATGGTTGTGAGACCCTGGCCCAGGTTACCCAGGGAAGCTGTGGCTGCCCCATCCCTGGCAGTGTTGAAGGGCAGGTTGGATGGGGCTTGGAGCAACCTGGGCTGGTGGGAGGTGTCCCTGCCCATGCAGGGCATTGGGACTAGCAGAGCTTTAAGGTCCCTTCGAACTCTGACCGTTCTGTGATGCACTCAATGAAGTGGGGCTGAAGTGGTGGTAGGATCAGGTAGTTCAAAGGGTCCAGCAACACACCTGACAGTCAAACTCTCAAGATGATTTTCTGCTGGCAAACAGTTCTAAATGACTAAAGCTGTAAGTAAAATGTCCATCCTATATCTGTGTGTGTTGTCAAACCTCGTGGGTGAAATGTAGTGCAGAACAGTAAGTCTGGGGTATTTTTCTACTTGAATTTCTTTTTTTTTTTTTTTTCCCTATCAGAGCAGTTCTCCTACATGAGCTTCTAGATGCCTTTACCTACAGGATCACAGAATGTCAGGGGTTGGAAGGAACCTTCAAAGATCAAGTCCAACCCCTCTGCCAGAGCAGGACCAAAACCAGGGCAGGTCACTCAGAAAGGCATCCAGACAGGTCTGGAAAGTCTGCAGAGAAGGAGACTCCACAGCCTCTCTGGGCAGCCTGTCCCAGGGCTCTGTCACCCTCACAGGAAAGAAGTTCTTCCTCATGTTGAGGTGGAACTTCCTGGGCTCCAGTTTGAATCCATTGCCCCTCGTCCTGTCACGGGGCACAAGTGACAAGAGCTTGTCCCTGCCTTCTTGATGCCCTCATGTATTGATAGACATTAATTAGATCTCCCCTCAGTCTTCTCTTCTCTAGACTGAACAGCCCCAGGTCTCTCAGCCTTTCCTCCTCAGGCAGGTGTTCCAGCCCCTTCATCATCCTCGTAGCCCTGGACCTTCATGTGGCTAGAAAAGACTACAGCTGGGGGACTGCTTTAATACACACCCAGCTCGGCTTAGCAAAAATGTGGTATTTCATCCTCCCCATTGCTCCCTGGCTCAGGAACATGTTCCTTTTCCTTCCAGTTCAAGATGGATGGCGAGTGGTGCACCTGGATCGACTACGAGCGCTTCCAGGAGCTGGTGCGGGAGCACGAGGGCAGCGGCGGGTCCAGGAGCTTCACGGCGACTGATTATGCAGCCAGAACTCCTCGTTGGGCCCTGTTTGGGTCCAGGGAACGGGGATTTGATCCCTTGGATGTAAGATACCAGCGGAGGAACAAAGCCAGAGACATCTCTGGGTGTTGAGGTTAGACTGGGGCTCACCCACCTCCTGTCTGACTGCTGAGCTTTCAGTCTCTGTCTCCAGGCTAACACCAGCTTTGAATCTCTACGCCTAGATTTTTATGATGTTTGATATTGAGGAGGGCAAAGCCTTTATTTAACCCTTCCCTCCTGTTTTTAGGGCTATTTGGGTCAAGATATTTCTAAGGCTCCATCTCAAGGTAAATCACAAATGGTGCCAGCAGTTGATGCTACCTGGCAGCAGGGTGGGGGAGGCAGTGGCTGGGGTCACCACACCAGAGGTGGTTTGGAGCTGGATGTGGAGAGGGGAGCACTGGTGTGACTGCTGGTCCCTGCTGCTGGGAGAGCCCAGCACCCAGTTCAGCACCAAACATTCCTCGTCCATGAGAAGTGCCCAGGGAATTCCATGGCCACAGCTGGATTGGAACTGTGGTGGTAGAACTTCAGATGGATCTGGATCTAAGAGCTGGGCCCTGCTGCAGTTATCATGGTGTGGTCAGGAACAAAGATTGGTGTGTTTTAAACACTGGTGACAATTCCTATAAAGATCCCAAAAAGCTGAAGCTGGGGAATAATACAAGTAACAGCACCACTCAGTATTGTCTGCAGCTTCTGACATCTCTCCAAATGTTTTCCAGTTCCATGGGTTTGGCAGTGAATGTTGTCTGAGTAGTTTTATCCCCCTTCCCTGGCACACAACACAAAGTGCTTCAGAGCCCCCTCAGGCTCCTGCTGGGTGTGTCCAGTGTCCTGCTGGTGGTGAGGACGTGCTCTGAGGGGCCAGCAGTGGGTGGCTTCCCTCACTCCACACCCACAAGTCAACAGTGGCTGCTGGTCGGGGGGCAGTGGTCATCTGATGCAAAGGAAAACAACCTGGCTGAGAACTCGTGTGTCAAGAAACCAACTCTTGGGAGATGTGATGTCCAGACAAAGGTCCAGTGACCTATCTCCAGCTGTTGTTCTCAGAGGCCCTGGGTGTTCTCTTTGGAGGTACCACAGCCTGGCTGGCAAATTGCCTTTAAATGAGAGGGGGGTGGTTTGTTTTCCGTTGGTAAAAGCCACCTGATGGCAGCTTCTAAGACAGGCCATGACATAGGGTGGCCTGGGCACTGGGTCCCACCACCACGAGGGCTTGACCCTGCCCTTCAGCTGAGGAGCCTGGCCCAACCCCCTGCAGAAAGAGCTTTAATTGGGAGCCAGGGGTGTCAGCTGCTGGTGGGAAGAAAAACACAATGATGCCTGAGAGTTTGCTCTCCTGTGGAGCTCCAGGAGCACAGATTGGAGGTGTTCATGGTGCTCCCACCTCAATGAGAAGGGCCAAGCCAGCGATGCCCAGTGCCCGTGGCACAGGGAGAAGGCTGCTTCTGAGGCTGGGATGATTTTTTTTCATAAAGAACCTAATTTCTCAAACTGTAAAAAGTGTTTCTAAAGAGGAAAGAAAATAAAGTCATTTTCCCTAGAGCACCTTTGTTGTCATTGCTGTGTGGGATGTTGGAAAGGGGCTGCAAAGGGATGTTAGGAGGTTCAGAAGCACAAACACTGCAGATTATCTTCTTTTGTCTTGGTAGCACATGGGGTGGAAGGGAGAGCATCTGTGTGTCCGTGGAGGATGGAGAGGGTCTGGTCACCTGGTTCCTCTCCCCAAGGCACTGAATGGAGGTTGGAGGTGGTGAGAAGTCACTTTGCTTCCTCAGGCCAATGTCCAGCAGAGCACAGGTGGCACCAGCAAGCCCTGAGGAGGCACAGGACATTTTCAAGCCATCTGTCTTGTCTTCCTACAACAGAAACCTGACATGACAGCGTTGCTGCTTTCTGTGTGCTGCATCACCCAAGTCCAGCTGTGGTACTCTTAACCCCAAGGTGTCCATGCTGTGTGGTGGCATCTGGCTCCATGTGCCCAGTGTCCCAGCCAGGCTGGTGGGACCCTGTGCCCAGGTCACCATGTGTCATGGCCTGTCTTGAAAGCTGCTGTCAGGGTGGGCAGGCCATGGTCATGGTGAGATCAGATCTGGGTTGCTAGTGCTGCTTCCTAGCTAAGATACATTCCTGTGTTTCATCTGTTCCAGCCCCAGTCATGGGAACTGGGAAGTACCAACCTGAGCTGGGAGGGCCTCTGCTTATGGCACTGTTACACCAGAAAATGTCTGGGTTTTTTTTATTTCTTGGTGATATATTTTGCTGTTCAGTGAATGGTGGAAGAAAAGCATTAATTCCTTGAAGCACTGAAAACTCTGAGTGAAGATCTTAGTGTATTTGGGTCAGTGTTGGGCACCTGTCTTCAAGCAAGGTCTCCAAAATGACATTTCTCTTCCTCTCATGACCATATTTTCTAAAAGTACCTCCAAATCCTCATGGGAGGTTAGTCTTAGAGATTTATTTCCTGAAGAAACAGGCTTAAGAAATGATGTTCCACTTTCACCTCAGGGAGAAGGATTTGTCCTATTCCCACCACTGCTTCGCCAGGAATGATCCCATCCTCTGCTCTGTCACTTCTCTGTTCTCTTGGTCATGTTTGGCACTGTTCAAGTCCCATGTGGGCTTTAGGGTTCTCCACTTCTCTGATGGAGCCTGGCTTTCCAAGGTGAGCCTGTTCCTTGCCCGCAGGGTAGGTTGGAAGCCCTTGGCCACCCTGGCCAGGTGGCTGTGGGGAATAAGGGACATGTCCCTTCACCTCCCACCAGCACCTGCACCGGGGCAGCTCCTTCACCCCCATCCTGCCACCTCCTGCCTTTCCTATTGGCAGGGTTTTTTAGGGATGCTGAGAATAACATCATCCTCACCCCTGGGGCAACCAGCTGGGAGCTCAAGCCGCTGCTGCCTCACAAATTTCATCCTCTTTGCCAGGGGCTCAGATTAGATCAGCTGTTTGAATCATCTTAGCGCTAAAGAGCTGTTATTTGGGAAACAGCATCAAAGACCAGAATAATGAGCTGTTAAACGCTGCAGCCCCAGGGGTGACTTGTCCCGGGAAATGGGAAGCTGCTTGTCCAGTTACCCACAGCCCTGCTGGCAGCTGGAGATTCCTCCTCTGGCTGGGGGTGCAGGGAGGGCAGCTGAAACCTGCTGGAAGGTTGGTTTCCCCCATAACAATTTCCCCCTGTGCTCAGCACTGGTGAGGGGGCACCTGGAATCCTGGGGTCAGTTTTGGGTCCCTCATGACAAGAAGGACCTTGAGGGGCTGGAGCGTGTCCAGGGAAGGGCAAGGGAGCTGGGGAAGGGGCTGGAGCACAAGTCTGAGCAGGAGCAGCTGAGGGAGCTGGGGGTGTCCAGCCTGGAGACCAGGAGGTGAGGGGAGACCTGCTGGCTCTGCAGCTGCCTGAGAGGAGGTTGGAGCCAGGGGGGTCGGGCTCTGCTCCCCAGGAACAAGGGATGGGACAAGAGGAAATGGCCTCAAGTTGTGCCAGGGGAGGTTCAGCTTGGATATCAGGAAATTGTAATTCCATATTTTTTCCATCCCTAAAATCAACTCAAATAAAGCTGATTTACGAGTGATGTTTGCTGGCAGACCATGTGCCTGGAAGCTGTTGGAAGGGGTGTTTCATCCTGAGCTGGGGGTCGGGCTGTCTGCAGAGCCTGTCACCCTGTGCCCTGGCTGTGGCTGCCAGGGCAGGGCAAAGTCACATCAGCCTGGGGGGTAAGAGCTGGAGCTGGGGATGCTGCAAAGAGAGTGAAATGTCCCTCTGACTGGTTCTAAAAGAAGTGGTGCAGTTTATTTATCACTCAGGGAGATCCTGCAAGGGCTTTTATAATGTGAGCACGGCTAATTAACAACACTGATGCAATAAACCAATAAATAATAAACCAATACAGCATAAAACAATGCATTATAAAACAATAGTGAAAAAGATCTTTAGATGTGGCTTACAGTTTGTATTTGCCCCTTTAGGACATGTCTTTGGCTTCAGCTCCTGCTTTTCCCTTGTCCTCAGGGGACAGGCACTGGCAGCCCACCATGGTGCCCTTTGGGTTTTGGGGAGCTGGGGGCTCCTGTCCTTGCTCCAGCCCCTGAGGCCTGGGGGTGGCTCTTCCCAGGCATCTGGCACCATCTCTGATCTCTCCATGGTTACAAGCCAGAGAAGTGAGGACACATTTTTATGAGCCTGGGGGTTTAACTTCAACTTTCCTCCTTTTTTTCTGCTTCTTGCCCAGGTGCAGGGTGAATGTGTAAAGGTCTCTTTTCTGATGAACATCCAGCCTGTGAACCACTGCATGCCAAGGGCTGTTTTTCCCCCTGGCCATGGTCAGACCTTACCAGGGGCTGGTGGGGCACTGCCAGCATGGGCTGTGACTGCAGCGTTGGGCTGGTGTAGGTCACAACAGGGCTTGTGTCAGGAATGGTGTGGCCAGCAGGAGCAGGGAGGTGATTCCCCCTGTGCTCAGCCCTGGGGAGGCCTCAGCTCCAGTCCTGGGGGCAGCTCTGGGCCCCTCACTGCAGGAAGGACCTGGAGGTGCTGGAGCAGGTCCAGGGGAGACAACGAGGCTGGGGAAGGGACCAGAGGGAAAGTCTTACAGGGAGAGGCTGAGGGAGCTGGGGGTGTTGAGCCTGGAGAAGAGGAGACTCAGGGGGGACCTTCTCACTCTCTACCACCACCTGAAGGGAGGTTGTGCTCAGTTGGGGTTGGGCTCTTCTCCCAGGCCAGTACTGACAGGACGAGAGGGCCTGGCCTGAAGCTGCTCCAGGGGAGGTTTAGGTGGGATATCAGGAAGCACTTCCTCATGGAGAGGGTGATCAGACATTGGGATGGGCTGCCCAGGGAAGTGGTGGAGGCAGCATCCCTGGAGGTGTTCAAGGAAAGGCCGGAGGTGGCACTTGGTGCCCTGGTCTGGAGATGTGGGGTTGTTGGTCATAGGCTGGACTTGGTGATCTGAGAGGTCTTCTCCAGCCTTGGTGATTCTGTGGTTCTGGTGAGCTCTGCAGGCAGGAGCCCAGGCTGCAAGACGCTGGTGGTGGCACCAGCACGTTGGTAACAAAACAGTGTTCCCTGGCAGCAGGGTCATGGCACTGCAGGAACCCTGCTCTGCTTCCATGGGCAGCACCAACATACCTGAGCTGCTGCCCCCCCAGCCCCTGCTCAGAGCAAAGCTTTTGGGTTTCTTCAAACAAATAAGCTGCCAAAGCTGCTGAGCACCATGAAGAAGCTGCAGCGAGAGAGTGAGGCCACAGAACTGAAGTTCTTACCCAGCTTTTTGAACTCGAGCCTCACTCAGAGGGATGGGGGATGGTGATTCTCCCTTCCTGGTGAGGCCTCCAAGCCTTGTGCCATCCCCGGGGGGTGGCAGGCAGCCACGTGCTGAGAGGAGCCCTTGGGGATGCAGGGGCACAAACCCCCCCTGTCCTGTGGGGCCCATCTCCAACGCTGAGGTCCTTGTGGCCTGAGGACCACTGCTTGAAAGAGTCCAGCACAGAGTCACCAAGATGCTGAAGGGAGTGGAACATCTCCCTGATGAGGAAAGGTTGAGGGAGCTGGGTCTCTTTAGTTTGGAGAAAAGGAGACTGAGGGGTGACCTCATCAATGTTTACAAATACGTAAAGAGTGAGTGTCAAGAAGATGGAGTTAGGCGTTTTTCAGTGATGACCAGTGATAGGACAAGGAGTAATGGATACCAATTGGAGCATAGGAGGTTTAAGGTGAATATCAGAATTTTTTTTTTTCCTGTGAGAGTGACAGAGCCCTGGGACAGGCTGCCCAGAGAGGTTGTGGAGTCTCCATCCCTGGAGACATTCAAACCCACCTGGACACGTTCCTGTGTGATGTGCTCTGGGTGACCCTGCTCTGGCAGGGGGGTTGGACTGGATGATCTTTCCAGGTCCCTTCCAACCACTAGGATTCTATGATTCTATGGTCTCTAGAAGGTCTGCAAATGCCCCCTTGGACAAGGAGCTCAGAGCAGCTGCAGGGATGTGTGTGGTGGGTTGACCTGGGTTGGCTGCCAGGTGCCCACCCAGCTGCTCACTCCTCCCCAGTGAGGCAGGGAGAAAATAAGATGACAAAGCTTCATGGGGTTGGAAGAAGGGTGTAGAAACTGCTCAAAGTGAAGCACCAAACCCTGCCTCTGGGTCTGAGGAAGGGATGGTTGGTGTCCTCTGGCCACAAGGAGAGCTGCTGGAGCCGAGAGCACCTGAGGAGCAGCGCAGCCTCGGCGTCTGGTTGTGTGACACGGTGTGATGACAGAGAGCTGGGGGTGATGACATGGAGACATGACACCCCCGTGCTGTGCTGGGGCTTCAGAATATGTTATTCCCACATTTCCCTTCTTCACACTTTTTTTCCCCCCTCTTTATATTTTCAGAAGGATTTGGGGCAGACACCCAGCAGGGGTTGGAGGCACCATACTTGGTGCTGCTTCCCCAGCAGCCACACCATGGCTCCTTGAGAGCTCTTCTGGAGAGCAGCAGCAAGCATCCATCTCCACCTCATGCAGCACAGCAAAGGTGGACGTGGCCCACAGCAGAATCCTTCTGGTCCCTGTAGTTATTTTCCTAAAACCTCCACTTTTTGCATTTTGGGCTGTCCCAGGTCGCTGTTCCAGGGTGTTTCCCTTGCCCTTGAGGGACACACTGCTGAGTGGAAGGAGCAACACAGCTGGCAAAGGGCTCTGGGGGAGGAAAATCACCATCAGGTGATTTACTCTGCAGGTGGATCTTGTTTGCTGTGAGGCAGCAGGAGGGAGGGACTCGGGCAAGACCCTTGGGAAGGTTATAAAAGCTACTGGAGTTGCCCAGTTGAAGTGGGGTTGGTTTTAAGCTTCCAAGATAGATTCTTGAGCGTGGAGGAGCTGGTGCTGCAGGGTGTCTCTGCTCCTGGGTGGTGTGGCAGGTGAGTTTTGCAGCCTGTAGGGATCAGGGTTGGGGATGTGGTGCCACATGGGATGAGCTGTGCTGGTGGGGTTAGTGGTGACTATGGCTTCGAGGCCCCTTGGCCATGTTTCCTGGGGACCCATGGGGTGAGGGCTGCTGGCAGCTCTGCCCTGCCAGCCCAGGCAGGTGGGGAGGGTGCACCCACCCTGGTGGTAACAAAACCTGCTGGGAAATGGGCAGAGTTGCAAGAACAAAGAAAAAAGGCATTTCTGGGATCCTTTTTGTGAGCTGCTCTGGCCTTTCAGAGGCCGAAAAATCATCTCCACCAGGAGCCTCAGCATGGACAAGTTTGCTGGGGACTGTGGTGCTGCCTAGAAGCCCATGGGCTGAGAGGAGCAGCGTGGTGCTCATTCAGTATCTCTTTTTGCCTGAATCCTTTGAAGCTTGGCAGGGGGGGAAATGCCTTGTGTGAGGCTGGATGACCTTGGCAGTCTAGGGAGGGTTGGGTAGGAGCTGCTGGAAGCAGGATCCAGCTTCCCAGAAAAAGCAAAATATGTTTCTATTTTCTTGTATTTCAAAATATGTGTTTATGTTCTGCATGCACATCAGCCTGGAAAAGAGAAGGCTCTGGGGACACCTTAGTGGGGCCTTTCAGTGCTTCAAGGGAGCCTGTAGGAGACATGGGGACAGAATTTTTAGCAGGGCCTGTAGTGATGGCACAAGGAGTGATGGTTTTAAACTGAAAGGGGGGAGATTTAAGTTGGGTATCAGGAAGAAATTTTTTACACTGAGGGTGGTGAGACCCTGACCCAGGATTGCCCAGGGAGGTGGTAGATGCCCCATCCCTGGAAACATTCCAGGTCAGGTTGGATGGGGCTGTGAACAACCTGATCTAGTTGAAGTCCCTGCTCATGTAGGGGGGTTGGACTAGAATATTTTTAAAGGTCCTTCCAACCAAACCATTCTGTGGTTCCTGGATTTAAGCTCTCATTTTTCCCTCCCACTTCTGGCTTCATCCCATCCTGCTGGTCTTCCCTCTGCCCCGTCTGGGTGTCTGTGCTCAGGCCAGGGCTCCCTGCCCACACCTGCTTGTCCAGCCCAAGATGCCACCAGCAGATGCAGGTATAAGGACTCCTCCAACCTCAGACCAGGCCCAGGAAAGTTCAGCTGTGCCCAACTCCCTGTTTGTCCAAAACCTAGCCCAGGTTCTGAGTTTGGCAACGCATCAGGACTGGCAATACTTCTAGTGGAAAACAAGAAAAGGCAAAACTGCCTGTGTTTGCACTGAAAGCTTGAGTTTCAGACCATTTGTAGGTGTTTCTTTCCTGACTCCCTTCTGGCCAGCCTGGCTCAGGTGTGTGTTCCCTGCTGATATTCAAATCACTAAATGCATCAAACTGGTGACTGCTTGTTATTCTAATCCTGTGAGGCTGCTGTAGAAAATGAAATGAGCTCAGCACAGCCAGCTGGCTCTTCCTGATGTGCCTTTGGGTGGGTTGTTTAAAAAACAGGTTTTATTTTTGTGGTGAGTCTCTTTTGGATTGAGGCAAGGACAGTGGATCTTGTCTGTGCTGGCAGGTCTTGGGGTGAGAGCAGCAGAGAGCAAGGAGTGAGCAGGCAGGGTCCCCAGCTGCAGCTGGTGGGGGCTGTCCTGGTTCTGGCCCAACAGGACAACAAAGACCCAGCCCCGTGGCCGCTCACTCAGCTCCCCCCACACACCTGGGATGGGAGGACAAACCCAACTAGAAGCTCAAAGGACAAGGAGGGTTCTTCACTGATTGAGGACCAGGGCAAAACAGACTCAACCTGGGGAAAACACTGATTTAATGTCACACCAATCAGTGCCCACAGGACCCAGACACCCCCAGAGCAGGGCTCACACACGTTACCCCTCCCCTCCCTTCTTCCCAAATCCCTTTGTTCCCAGATTCTCTCCATGGGTGGGATGTTGCTGGTGCAGCTCCGTGGCCACATCCACCCCTGGGGGGGGGCAGGGGGCCCTGGGCTCCCCGGAGCTGAGCCATCGCTTCATGGCAGGGCTGCTGACCCACCCCTGGCACCAAATCTCCCTAAATCCTGAAGTCCTGGGACTCTTTGTTTCAACAGGAAATCTGGTTTGTCTGCGGAGTGGACTGGGGGCTCTGGGAATGCTGGAGAGGGGATGTTCTTGGGACCACCACCCTGGAGGGCCACGAGGTCACGTAAAGCCTCAGCCTTGCTGGGCTCGGTGCCTAATGACCCAAAATGCTCATTATCATGAGACACCCACCAGCAACACATGCAAATGTGGCTGTTTGGGTCACCATTTGTGGTCTCAGAGTAGAGCCAGAAGCAGCTACCAGTGCTTAAGTGGTTTTTCTCACTGTCTTAAAACCTTTGTAGGCTGAGATCCTGAGCTTGCACCGACGGGTGGAGGGTCAGTTCTGGAGGAACATGAGCAGCAGGGACAAGGGACATTTAAAACTCCCTGTCAGCGTTTGACTCAGGTCCGACAACAATGCTCTCGATCCCCTCCCCCCCCCACCCAGTCAGGGAAGGAGAGAGAGAAAAGGAGAGAGACTTGGCTGGATTGAAAACTAAACTACACAGCTTTAATTAAAACACTAATGAATCACACAAGAAAATATATACAATTATATACAGATATATTCAGATATGGGCAAAAGCCTCTCGCCTCCCCCCACCCCCAGCAACTCCCACAGCACTCCCCTGAACTGGCAAAAGTCCCGAGAAATCCCGGAGCCGCTGCTGGAGAAAGCGGAGAGTTATGAGGGTCAGGAGGGCTCGAGCCTAAGGGTCGGCGGTGATGGATGAGCAGAGTCCTCCCCGGACGCCGGCCATGGACGGAAGAGAGGGGAAGAAGAAGAAGGAAGCTGTCTTCTAAGATCTCTGTCCTTCCTCTGAGCTTACGTAGATATATGGAATGGAATATCTTTGGCCAATTTTGCTGTCTGTCTAACTCAGCCTCCCACGGGGGGGTCAGAGATCTCCCCATAGTGTCTGAGCCGGCGGAGTGAAGGTGTAACCTTGAAGCCTCAGTAGTTAGAAAAACATTCCTCTGTCTTATCAGCCTAGCAGAACACACAGTTGCTAGTTACAAGAAAGCTTACTGAAGGAAAAAAAATCAGTGAAAAGAAAAATTGGCTTAATCCTGGCTCAAGCCAGGACATTCCACCCCTTATTCCATACCATATATTACATACAGGCTCTATACATTACCAGCTGTCAAATTAAGGATTCTCTCCCAAAGTCAGATTACCTTGAGGTACATATTGTACTTCACCATCCTCCATCATCACACACCAAGTATGTCCAGGCCCCTGAGCAAAAGCAATACCCCTGACAGGTTTACCTTTGCCTGAAGCAGGATAGACCCAAACACTTTTACCCAGCAGGTTTCTTTCACATACCACAGGGACTTTATCCCCATCTGTAGTATGCAAAAGGTCTGACTGGGCAGGACCAGCCCGATTGATGGATCCCCTGGTATTAACTAACCAGGTGGCCTTTGCCAAATTTTTATCCCAGTTTTTGAAAGTTCCACCACCCATTGCCTTTAGGGTAGCCTTCAACAGACCATTGTACCTTTCAACTTTCCCTGAGGCCTGTGCATAGTATGGGATATGGTAGATCCATTCAATACCATGCTCTTTAGCCCAGTCAGTGACAAGACTGTTTTTGAAATGAGTCCCATTGTCTGACTCAATTCTCTCTGGAGTACCATGTCTCCACAAAATTTTCTTCTCAAGACCCAGAATAGTATTCCTGGCTGTGGCATGAGGCACAGGATATGTCTCCAACCATCCTGTACTTGTTTCCACCATTGTAAGCACATAGCGCTTACCCTGGCGGCTCTGAGGAAGTGTGATGTAGTCAATTTGCCAGGCCTCTCCAAATCTGTACTTTGACCACCTCCCCTCATACCACAAAGGTTTCAACCGTTTTGCCTGCTTAATTGCAGCACATGTCTCACAGTCATGGATCACCTGTGCAATAGTGTCCATGGTTAAGTCCACCCCTCGGTCACGAGCCCATTTGTATGTTGCATCTCTGCCCTGATGACCTGAAGCATCATGGGCCCACCGAGCCAGAAAAAGCTCACCCTTGTGTTCCCAGTCTAAGTCTACTTGGAACACTTGAGCAGCTTCATCTGCTCGTTGGTTGTGTCGATGTTCCTCAGTGGCTCGACTCAAAGGCACATGTGCATCCACATGACGCACTTTTACCTCCAGTTTTTCTATCCGAGCTGCAATGTCTTTCCACAGGTCAGCAACCCAAATAGGTTTACCCTTTCGCTGCCAGTTATTCTGCTGCCACTGTTTTAGCCAACCCCACAAGGCATTTGCTGCCATCCACGAGTCAGTGTAGAGGTAGAGTCTCGGCCACCCCTCTCGCTCAGCAATGTCCAAAGCCAGCTGGATGGCTTTTACCTCTGCAAACTGACTTGATTCACCTTCTCCTTCAGCTGCTTGTGCAACCAGTCATGTAGGACTCCACACGGCAGCTTTCCACTTCCGGCGGTTCCCTACAAGACGACAGGAGCCATCGGTGAAAAGAGCAAATTGTTTCTCAGTCTCTGGTAGATGATCATATGGTGGAGCTTCTTGAGCTCGTCTCACCACTTCTTGTGGTGGCATTCCAAAGTGGGTGCCTTCTGGCCAGTTTGTAATTGCTTCCACAATACCTGGACGATTAGGTTTCCCTATTCGGGCTCTTTGGGTGATCAAAGCAGTCCATTTACTCCAAGTCACATCGGTGGCATGATGGACAGGAGAAAGGTTATTCTCGAACATGAATCTCAGCACTGGTAGCCTGGGCGCCAGAAAGAGCTGTGCTTCAGTGCCAATCACTTCTGAAGCGGCTCTAACTCCTTCATATGCTGCAAGTATCTCCTTTTCAGTTGTTGTGTAGTTGGCCTCGGAACCTCTGTAGCTCCGGCTCCAGAACCCCAGGGGTCGACCTCGAGTTTCCCCTGGTGCTTTCTGCCAGAGGCTCCAGTTGGGACCATTGTGTCCGGCTGCAGTGTAGAGCACGTTCTTGATGTCTGGCCCTGTTCGAACTGGTCCAAGGGCCATTGCCTGCGCAATCTCCTTCTTGATCTGCTCAAAGGCTTTCTGTTGGTCAGGACCCCATTTGAAATCATTCTTCTTTCTGGTCACCTCATAGAGAGGTTTCACAATTTCACTGTAACATGGAATATGCATTCTCCAGAAACCAACAGTCCCTAAAAAGGTTTGAGTGTCCTTTTTAGTTGATGGTGGGGCCATAGCTGTTACTTTGTTAATCACATCCACTGGGATCTGGCGACGACCATCTTGCCACTTGATTCCCAGGAACTGGATCTCTCGCGAAGGTCCCTTGACCTTGCTTCTTTTTACAGCAAAACCAGCATCCAGAAGAATTTGGATGATCTTTTTACCTTTCTCAAAAACTTCTTCTGATGTGTCACCCCACACAATGATGTCATCAATGTACTGCAGGTGTTCTGGAGCTCCACCCTTCTCCAGTGCAGCATGGATCAGTCCATGGCAAATGGTTGAGCTGTGTTTCCACCCCTGGGGCAGTCGATTCCAGGTGTACTGGACTCCCCTCCAGGTGAAAGCAAACTGTGGCCTGCACTCTGGTGCTATAGGAATAGAGAAGAATGCATGAGCAATGTCAATAGTGGCATACCACCTAGCTGCTTTTGACTCCAACTCATACTGAAGCTCTAGCATGTCCGGTACAGCAGCACTAAGTGGTGGTGTCACCTCATTCAGGCCACGATAGTCCACTGTCAGCCTCCACTCACCATCAGGCTTTCGCACTGGCCAGATAGGACTATTGAAGGGTGAATGAGTCCTGCTAATCACACCTTGGCTTTCCAATTGCCGAATCAGCTTATGAATGGGGATCACAGAGTCTCTGTTGGTGCGATACTGTCGTCTATGCACTGTTGAAGTGGCAATTGGCACCTGTTGGTCTTCAACCTTCAGCAACCCTACTACAGAAGGGTCATCTGAAAGGCCAGACAAAGTACGCAGCTGTTCAGTGTCCTCAGTCTCTACAGCTGCTATACCAAAGGCCCACCGGTACCCTTTCGGGTCACGGAAGTATCCTTTCCTGAGATAGTCTATGCCAAGGATGCACGGAGCACCTGGGCCAGTCACTATAGGGTGCGTTTGCCACTCCTTACCAGTGAGGCTTACACCGGCCTCCACAACAGTCAGTTGTTGAGAACCTCCTGTCACTCCAGAGATAGTGACAGGGTTTGTCCCTTTATGATTCGATGGCATTAAAGTGCACTGTGCACCAGTGTCCACCAAAGCTTTATATCTTTGTGGTTCTGATGTGCCAGGCCACCGAATCCACACAGTCCAATAAACTCGGTTGTCCCTCTCCTCCTCCTGGCTGGAGGCAGGGCATCCCTAGGGTTGAGCACTAGAGCTCGATGAACCATCCTGGTTGTTGACTGGTGCAACCTTCCTCTTGGAAGAACCATCTCCTGGCTTTGTTCTGTTTAGAAGCTCTTGCACACGTAACTGGAGCATATCAGTGGGTTTCTTGTCCCAGACTCTCATGTCCTCTCTAAAATGATTTTTCAAGAGAGACCACAGGTGGCGTCGCAGCGAGTCCTGTCTTCCTTGCTGCTGTCTCGTAGCAGGACGTCTCTTCTTAATGGCTGCAACACGTGACCAGTTGTCTCTAGGAAGAGTCTGGAGTTTACTTCCATTTGGCATCTTATACTTCCTGTCAACCATTTTCTTAACGGCTGAGGTTTGGAAGTAAAGGGAATCAGAGAGGATGTCTCCATACTGTCGTGCTTTGACAGTTACTTCACGTACAGTTGGTCTTTCGTAACCTTCAAAACATCCCATGAAGGAGAATATATGGGCATGCGCTGCTGGTACAGCCTGAACAAACTTCCGGAACATTTGTGTGTCACACTCAACATCATCAGGATCTGTGATTCCATCGTTATTATAGATCACTTCTCGCACAGCAATCTCTCTCAAGTAGGTGATGGCTTTCTCGAGAGTGGGTGTTCTGCTTCGGCGCCATCCGATGTCACCCTTGTGGGGATATCTCTCTCTCACAGCTGAAAGAAGTCGGTCCCACAGGGTAGTAGTTCCTGTCTTACTACTAAGTGCTCTGTCAATACCAGCATCTCTGGCCAGGGATCCCAACTGCTTGGCTTCTCTCTCATCCACATTGTAGGTCTCAGCACCACTATCAAAGCATCGGAGCAGCCAAGGAAGGATTCCCTCACCATCAATGCGGGTGAAGTCCTTTCTCATGAGGCGCAATTCTTTCATAGAGAAAGGGTGGGCAAGGTCATCGTCGTCATCTGATTGAGGAGGACCTGCTGTTCTTTTATTTGCTTGAGAGTGGCTTGGTTTTTTATCTGTCTGAGAGTGGCCTGGTTTTTTATCTGTCTGAGAGGGACCTGCTCCATCATCTGATTTAGAATCCTTCCCTTCCTCACCATCAGCCTCTGTCTGAGAGGTACCTGCTCCATCAACTGTATTAGGATCCTCTTCTTCCTCACCCTCACTTTCTGCTGCTTTTGTCTTTGCCTTGCTCCTAGTCACAGGGTTAACTAGCTTGGTTCGCGATGGATCAGGCTTTTTCTTTGTAGAAGCAGTTGTTTTTGTAGCAGCAGGAGTGGTGGTATTGGCAGCAGTGGTGTTGGCAGCAGCAGTGGCAGCAACATTGCCTGTGGGGGAATGGCAGTGAGCAGAACAACATCTGGCCCTACGCATCCACAATATATTATAAACATTCAGCAAAAACATCCCCACTGCAACCATGCTATTCACATCAAGAGCTGGGAGATTCAGCTTGAGAGAATATGGAGAGGTAAAATTGAACCAGCTATTGCTGTTACCAACATGGACCGTTCTATTCACTTTAGGAGTTGTACCAGTAGGACTAGCAGTGTAACCGTACACATACAGTGACCCCATAGAGAACAGTATCATCATCCCTAGGATCACTAGGCTGGTAATGATACGGTTGACTATGGCTACAGTTCTGTCAATAAACCACAAATGAATCACAAGAGCAGCTACAAAGTGCAGAATGCCCTCAGCTACATACCACATGTACAATTGCAGGTTTGGAAACAGATCCAGTAGATTCATTGCAGCAAGTGTCTGTTCAGTTTTCAATCCGTCAGGACACTCAGCAGAATTATTGCTCATTGCTCTCTGAGGGATTCCTCCCTTCAGAGATGGAATTTTGGACACTCCCAATTGATGAAAATGTGTAATCTGGGCTTAAAATCAAGCCCCACGTTGGGCGCCAATTAAATTGTTGTCACCGTTTGACTCAGGTCCGACAACAATGCTCTCGATCCCCTCCCCCCCCCCACCCAGTCAGGGAAGGAGAGAGAGAAAAGGAGAGAGACTTGGCTGGATTGAAAACTAAACTACACAGCTTTAATTAAAACACTAATGAATCACACAAGAAAATATATACAATTATATACAGATATATATTCAGATATGGGCAAAAGCCTCTCGCCTCCCCCCACCCCCAGCAACTCCCACAGCACTCCCCTGAACTGGCAAAAGTCCCGAGAAATCCCGGAGCTGCTGCTGGAGAAAGCGGAGAGTTATGAGGGTCAGGAGGGCTCGAGCCTAAGGGTCGGCGGTGATGGATGAGCAGAGTCCTCCCCGGACGCCGGCCATGGACGGAAGAGAGCGGCGAGAAGAAAGAGGAAGCTGTCTTCTAAGATCTCTGTCCTTCCTCTGAGCTTACGTAGATATATGGAATGGAATATCTTTGGCCAATTTTGCTGTCTGTCTAACTCAGCCTCCCACGGGGGGGTCAGAGATCTCCCCATAGTGTCTGAGCCGGCGGAGTGAAGGTGTAACCTTGAAGCCTCAGTAGTTAGAAAAACATTCCACTGTCTTATCAGCCTAGCAGAACACACAGTTGCTAGTTACAAGAAAGCTTACTGAAGGAAAAAAAATCAGTGAAAAGAAAAATTGGCTTAATCCTGGCTCAAGCCAGGACACTCCCATAAGCTGCTGCCTCTTGTGTTTATGTGCTGAAATCACAGGGACTATGAGTAGTGCTGAGTAAACTCAGATTCACACAGAAATCAGGGGACTCTGAGGTAGAACATGGGGCTTAACATTGAGGCATTCAGAAATACTGGGTATTAATACTATTTCATGGATTCTAGACTGTTTCCAGCTTTGCTTCTCTGTTGCTTTGATAACACAACGTGGGTTTTTGTGGTGTTTCATATTTTCCATTTGAAGTCTTCAAAGCACTTATCAGTGAAATGTGCTTCTCCACTGTGGCTGTGCTGGGTGGGCTTTGTGGTCCTTGTTCTCAGTGTTTCTCCGTGCCTGGAGGCCCTGGTGGTCAAAGCCTCTGTGTGCATTGGACTTGGCACACCCAGAGTAGCTGCAGCTCCTCCATCCCAGCAGTCCTGGTGTTAGCAGAGGGGGGAGATGGGAACCTGGCAGCCTCCTGTGTTTGGGTGGAGATCTGGCTCCATGCACCTGTGATGCCTCCATCCATGGAGGGTTTTATGACCCACCTGGATAAAGCCCTGAGCAACCTGGTGTGACCCCAGAATTGACCATATTTGAGGAGAAGGTTGGGCTGGAGGCTTCCAGAGATACCTTCCAATCCCAAGTATCTGGTGATCTTTTTCAATTAAGAGCTTGGCTTTGCTGTGGGTCATCTCCACAATGACAGCCCCCCTGGTACTGAACCCCCATTGCTCCCACCACAGCCAGCCAGGCTTTGGGGTAGTTTAGCTCCTTGACACCATGGACAACAACAGGAGTCATCAGGAGTCCTTCATGCATCCTCCTGCAGTGAAGGCAAAGCTGTTAACACCTCAAAGCCACCAGAAGATGAGCCATTTTCTCCTAACCTCTTCCTTGGCTCTTCCTGTCTTTTTTTGGTTGTTTGTTGTTTTATTGTTTGTTGTGGGTTTTTTTTTTCTTTCTGGGGTGTATGTTTATTCTGAAGTGTCTTTAAATTGTTATAAAAAATCAAACATTCCCCAGGGCTTTCTATATTTCATCAGCAAATATCATCCAATTAAATGGGGATAAAGTAATTACATCTCCTGCAGCAAACCTACTTCTCTTTCTTTCCCCAAGGGAAGGAGAGGTCTCTTCCCTCAGGATTATGTGATTAAATAGAGATTTAAAAGAGAAATCTTGCTTTGTTGCTTAAAGAGCTTAATTGGAAATCCTCTCAGAAGTGAACTCCACTTTGCAAATGCTGAGTAAGTGAATGATGAGCTGATCATCTGCCTAGGGTCCTGCTTGGTTGGACCTCCCATGTCTGGATGCAGAGGTGGGATCCTGGTGGGGTCAGCCCTTGGCCAGGGTCTTGGAGCAATCCCAATGTCCTTCATCATGGCTGGTTAGCTCTGCTTTTCTCCTGAGAAGTACTTTGAGACAGCTGGATGGGTCTCCCCTCCTTCAGGGGGATGTGAAGCCTTGGGTGGAGGCTGATGGTGCTGCCTTGGGATGAGCCCAAGCAATTCTCATCCACTAAGATCATGGAAACTGCAACTGGGTGTGGCTGAATGGCCTCCAGAGGCATCTTGCCTGTGTCTCAGAATCGTTTTGGTTGGAAAAGACCTCTAAGATCATCAAGTCCAACCCTAAATCCACTCTTTCCCCACCCTGGTGAAGCTTCATCAATCCCAGAAGGTCTTCAGTGTTGGTCTGGCATTTGGCTGCCCCATGATCAAATCCAACTTCTCTGCTGGTTGTTGCTGGTTCAGCCCTGCTTCTGCTCCACAGCACCATGGCCCTGGTCCTGGGAAGGGGGTTTCCTGCTGACTCTGCTTTGGTGGATCCCCAGTCAAACATCTTGCCCTAAAGCCAGGTGGAAAGCTCTCCATACACACGTGTGTCTGTGTCAGTGTTTCTCAGCTCTTCATGGCACAAGGGCTGTGGGCTGGCTGGGAGAAGGTCTCTGAGCTGCTGGAAAGCAGAGGAGCTGCTGGAGGGAAGAGCCTGCTGCCTTCATTCAGTACAGGCAACAGGAGCCTGTGAACTGCTCTGCCTCAGCAATGGTTGCCTTGCTCTGCCTCTCAATTTTTCTGTGCATTTCTGGCCCACCAGAGGAACACTGGCCATGTGCTGGTCCCACACACCTGGAGTGAGCACTCTGGGGGATAACACCTGGTGTGGTCACTGGGACCAGGACCTGTGAGCTCTCCTTGCAGCTCTGGGTACAGGTGGTAGTTTCTCAGAAGCTTTTACCCTTTTAACTAGTGTCAGAAACAAGACATGGGACATTGACAGGGTTCTGTAGCTGATAGACATCTGAGAGGCTTCACAAAAGGTCTGGAAGCCCTTCCCAAGCTTTAATTCTGTGTTTGCACCTGTCTTTCAGCTCATGGTACTGAGGATAGTAATTTTTGTTCAGAAGAAAGGACATTTGGGGATTTTGAGGGAGTTTTCTGCTGTGTTGAGCTGTGAGGTGGGAAGTGTGGCAGATGCCATCAAAGGAGGACACAGGTTTTCTGGCAAATCTGCTCTGTGCTTTTGGAAGGGAGCACAGGGGAAGGGTGAGGGGAGATGAGGGACCAAGCTGTCCCAGAGCTGTGCCCTGGCAGATGTTGGCTGCTCCCCAGCTGAAATCTGGCAAACAGCAGAGGAATGCAAAAGAAAGATCCAGGGTGGAAATAGCAGCACCTGCTGTGGTGGACGTGTCCAGGACACCACTGTGGCCCCTGGGTGCTTGAACCACAGGTAAAAATCCAGCTGGCAGGTTCAGGGATGGTGTCTGTAGAGGCTGTTCCTAAAGATACTGCTTGGAGAAAGATCAACTATGGCGTTCAGGTGTGAGCAACACCCTGCGGTGCCCTGGGTGAGGATGTGGTGTCCTCACCAGCTGTGAAGCCACCACAGCCTCCTCTCCCCACATCAGAAGATAACTAAAGCTTGCTGAAATGTGCCTGGCAGCTCTCCTGCTGATGTAGCCTTGTGGTTTCCCACTGTTACACCATGGTGTTGCCCCCTCTCCTTCCATTGCCCATATGCAGGAAAGGCTGGAGGTGACACTTGGTGCCCTGGTCTGGCTGATGTGGTGGTGTTGGTCATAGGCTGAACTTGAGGATCTTAAAGGTCTTTTCCAGCCTTAGTGATTCTAAGCAGTGGCTTGTCTCTCTGGAGAACTTGGGGCCAGGCTCTGGTCATGGACATAGGGATATGGTTTAGTGAAGGACTTGGCAGTGTTAGATTAACAGTTGGGCTTGATGATCTTGAAGGTCTTTTCCAACCAAGGTAATGCCATGATTTTCCAAGGTGTGTTGAGGATGCTCTTCCATGGCTGTAGCTTTCCCAGCAAGCCTGCAGGCAGCTGCAGAGACAGGGAAGTGTGTATGTGAGGGCAAATGAGGGCAAGGCAGGAGGAGCAGAAGGAACTTGAGGCAATCCACATCTCCCAGGAGCCCATGTTAGAAGACAACAAGAGGCTGGGATAAATGATGCAGAAGATAAAAAGCCAAGGGACAGCAGGGAGGGGAAAGGACATGAGAGGGAAGGGGAAGAGCCCTTAACAGCAGGGATGTCATTTATCAGGACGTGTTTCATGTTTGCAAGAAAAAATATAAATAATCCCACAGAACTAAATTAAAAACCTTGTGGCAAAAATTCAGGTGAGCCTCGGGGGACATCTCAGAGGGTGGGATGAGGGCTCAGTGAGCTGGGCTGAGTGATGCTATTTGCAGTTGTTTTGCATATACCAGAGTGAGGACAGCCCTGACAGGCCCTGCTTGGGGGTCCCCAGTACCCTGCAGATGCCAGGTCCCCCCAGCAATGCAAGGACCTCCTTCCCATGGGCTCCTTTGGGAAGGGAGAGGGAAAACAAAGGGGACCAAGAGCCCTTGAAAAGTGCTAAGTTGCAAACACTGAAACTCATCAGTATTAATGATCTGAATATATATGTGTGTTCATATATATGTGTGTGTGTGCAGGGCAGAAAGAGGGGTCAGGGAAGGGCTCCCAAAGGTGCCTTTCCTGAAGGACCATCCACAGGGAGGGTGCAGACAGATGGACACCAGCCCAAGAGGTTTTCAAGGCAGAGCAGAGAGCTGGTGCCCTGGGCAGTGAAAGCTGCACACCTGAAAATAAAGACAGAGGAGATTTGGGGGTGCTGGTTCCTGGGAAAGCAAACAGTGCAGCTGGGGTGGCCCAGGGGTGGGTTTGGTGGGTGTGATGGGCTGGGGGGTGCCTGGGTTAATGGGAAGCTGAGGTGGGGCAGGAGCATGGGCTGTGGCTGTGCTGATGGGTCCTGGTGCCAGGGAAAGAGCTGATAGCAGGGAAGGAGGGGCAGTGGTTGTTCTTCTGCAAGACACTGAGCTGGTGTCCTTGGAGGGATGGCTGGAGATGAGGCTGTAAATCCAGAGTGCATTGCGAGTAGGAGCAGCTCCAGGACATTCATCACATCCCTTGTTGTGGTGCAGGAGCTTCTCTGTCAGCACAAGCTGGAGGTTGTTGTGCCCCTGGGTTGCCAGGCACTTCACACACATCACATACTGATGTCACCCACCCCCAAAGGGCTGCAGGAGTCCCCTGGCTGGGGTTGGAGGGGGGGGATTCCCCTGACACCCCCCAAGCTCCTGCTGCCTGTGAGGCACCAGCAGCTCCTGGCTGGGTCACTGCCCTGGGGTGCATGGGGAGACCATGGCCCTGGTGTCCTACAGCCCGGGGAGCTGAGCCAAAAAAGCATCACTCTGGAATGTTAAACCCCTTGGGCTGGATTGATGAGCAGCCCTGGGCACTCCCTGCTGCTCTGGTGGCCACGGGCAGGTTCTGCTGCTGTTCCAGCTGGAGCACTGGAACCAGCCTTTGGGAGAAAGGTCTTTGCTCCCCATGACAAGGTGTGAGCTGGTAGTGAGAAACCAGCTGCAATGCCTGGATCTGCTTCCCCCCTTCCTGAGCACCCTGCTCAGCTTTCCCAAAGCCCCTTTTGCCAGCAGAAGGTGCTCAGTGGGGCCTGATCTGGGGGACGTGCTTTGGGGTCCATGGGGCTTGTGCCCTCCAGGGCCTTCACAGCTGGGGCTGTGCTTGGGTGCTGGGCTGGGGCTGCCTGGTTAGTGCCCCTCAGCTAGTTGGTTGGTGCCTCCCAGTTAGTGTTTGCTAGTTAGTGCCTCCCAGTTAGCTGGTGCCCCCCAGTTAGTGTTTGCTAGTTGGTGCCCCCCGGTTAGTTGGTGCCTCCCAGTTAGTGCCTGCTGGGGGGGCTCCAGCAAAGCACCCCCAGCACAGGGTGCCTGCTCTGCCTGGCTCTGCTCCATGTCTGTTCTTGGCTGTAAATATTCACGACAGGAGTTAAGTGGCGTTAAGAGACTTGCATGAATTTTTAAGTAGTTCCTGGGCAGCCTTTTTCTCCAGGAACAGCCAGTGGTGTGGCTGGTTTTTACCTTTCTCTTTGTCTTGCAAGTACTGGCTGAGTGTGTCCAGCATCCCAGGAGCACCAGGTGGGCATGGTTTGCTCTTGTAGTCTTTGCAAAATGGGTGAGTTGTGGTGCTTTTGTGGGTATGAGCTTGAGGCAGCAGCTCCAGCACCCTGGAGCAGCAGGGACAGTGTGTTCTGCAGGAATGAGTGAGGATAAAATTCAGCTCACCTCCAAAACCCAGGTCCCAGAGGCAGGGAGGCTGCACTCCTGGCTTTGGCCTCCCCCTCAGCATGAGCTCTTGCTCCTGGATGAAAACCACAGAGCCCCTGGTGATGACACTGGTTGCTCCTCAGACAGAGGTTTTGCAGAGGTCTCAAAGCCCAGCATTGCTGAGAGTTTTGGAAGCTGGAGGAGTGTGACACTCCAGTTCAAGTGAAGGAAAAGATCAGCAGCAAAAAAATTACAGCTCCTGAAAGGGAAGGGTGAGAAAACAGGAGCTGGAGGAAGGAGTCAGGCTTGTCTGGGACTTCGTTCTTCCCACTGCAGTTTGGCAAATGCCAGCACCTGTGGGAAGTGCAGGTTTTTCTGGATCTTTGCATCAAACAAGGCTATTTTCTGACTGCTCTGCCTTTGTCCTCTGCTTCAGTTCTCTGCCAAAAGCCCATCAAACCCAGAAAGGTCAGAATCTCCAAAGCCCACGGTGCACATAGCGCATGTTGAACATCTGGCACTGAGCTTCCCCTCGGAGGCTGTGGAAGCTGTTTGAGATCATGAGGCTTATTTTGGTGTCTGACTGGGAGAGGAGTTCAGGAATCCTGCCCACAACTGCCCGCTGCCATCTTCACCCCACTCAGGGACAAAAAGCTTACAGCCCTCCCGAGCATGTCCCTTGTGTGCTGAGACTGCTCTTCCAGGCACGTCCTGCTCTTCTGGGCAACTGTTGGAGCTGAGTCCATCCTTTGCCCACACCTGTGTCTGCACATGCAGACAGCAGCAGTGGCTGAGCCAAGGAGCAAAGATCTACCTAGAGACCCCAAGGTTCAGAAACTCACTTTGTGAGCCAGACCAGCCAGTGTGGAAGGGCTGAGGTCATAGAATCACAGGGGCTGGAAGGGACCTCCAAAGATCATAGTTTAGTGGTGGCCTTGGCAATGCTGGGGTAACAGGTGGACCTGATGATCTTAAAGCTCTTTTCCAACCCAAATGGTTCTACAATTCAATGATTTCATCACAGCTTTGGAAATAAGGACTCCCCAGGCAGCTCCCCCTGCTTTGACCAGTGGACACCTTGAGTTTGGGAGAGGTTGGAGGGGCAGGTTTGCCTTGCTCCTGCCCCTGCCCTGAGGCTGAGCACGTTGGCTTCATGCTGGCTCCATCTCCCCCAGGCTCTTGTCTCCAGCAGAGGCCCAAAGATGATGTCTCCTTGCCTGTGATTCCCCAGTCCTGGCATTTGTCCCCCCAAAATCAGCTGTGTGGGCAGAATTGCAGCCTGCTTTAGAGCTCATAGAAGCACTTCAGCACTGCAGAAGGTCTCCTAAATAGATGCTCCTTGGTTTTCCTCTGTGGAAGCCTTTCAGTTTTACAGCACTGAAAGTAATTTTTGGATTATAGAATTTTCTTGTGTGTTATGAGTTTTCACTTATTGTTTCACTTATTTCACTTTGATTATTTTGCCTCCCTCTGCAGTTTACTTCCATACTTTACTCTCTAATGGTCTTGCTGTTCATAAGAGTCTTTTCAGCTCTAAAAATAATTGTAGGAGGGATAGAATCATGGAACCATTCAGGTTGGAAAAGCCCCTTGGGGTCACCAAATCCAACCATCATCCCTACTCTACAAAGTTCTCCCCTAAACCACATCCACCAACACCACATCCAAACCACCCTTCAACACACCCAGGGATGGTGACTCCACCACCTCCCTGGGCAGCCTGTTCCAGTGTCCAACCACTCTTGCTGGGAATAAATTGTTCCTGATGTCCAGTCTGACCCTGCCCTGGTGCAGCTTGAAGCCCTTCCCTCTTGTTCTGTCACTAATGACCTGTGAGGAGAGACCAGCACCAACCTCTCTCCAATGACCTGTCAGGCAGTTGTAGAGACTGATGAGGTCTCCCCTCAGCCTCCTCTTCCTCACACTAAACATTCCCAGCTCCTTCAAGTGTTCCTCATCAGGTTGATTCTCCAGGCCCTTCCCCAGCTCCGTTGCCTCCTCTGTCCTCGCTCCAGCACCTCCAGATCTCTCTGGAATTGAGGTGCCCAAAACTGGACCCAACACTCCAGCTGTGGCCTCACCAGGGCTGAGCACAGGGGGACAATCCCCTCTCTGCTGCTGCTGCTCACACCATTTCTGATACAGGCCAGGATGCCACGGGCTGTCCTGGCCACCTGGGCACACACTGGCTCATGTTCAGCTGCTGGTCAGTGAGAACCCCCAGGGCCTTTCCTGCCAGACCCTTCCCAGCCACACTTCCCCAGGCCTGGAGCGTGTCCTGGGGATGTTGTGGCCCAAGAGCAGGGCCCAGCACTTGGATAATATAAATCATCCTGGTACTACCTGCATGCAACTGGTGACTCCTTTTGTCCTTCTAATAACAGAGCTAGGAAGGCTTAAATGGGATTTTTTGACATTTTTCTATTACCTCCCCAAATAGAATTGCCAGGTATGTCTGTTCTTCCCAAGCATGTGACAATTCAGCCTGTCCCTGATGGCTACTGGCTCCTTTCAGGCTCTTGGGCAAGTTGTTGAGGCTCCTCCCTGAGACTTTTTTATGGTGACACATTGCATCTGAAAGTGCTGGTGTGAAAGAGAGGAGTCTCCCCTTCTGCTCTGGTGAGACCCCACCTGGAGCAATGTGTCCAGTTCTGGAGACCCCAGGATAAGAAGGACATGGAGCTCTTGGCGTGAGTTGAGAGGAGGCCACGGAGATGATCCAGGGGCTGGAGCAGCTCTGCTCTGGAGCCAGGCTGGGAGAGTTGGGGTGTTCAGCCTGGAGAAGAGAAGGCTCCAGGGAGACCTTAGAGCACCTTCCAGGGCCTGAAGGGGCTCCAGGAAAGCTGGGGAGGGAGTTGGGACAAGGGTGGGGAGGGATGGGATGGGAGGGAATGACTTAAAACTGGGAAAGGGGAGATTTAGTTTGGATTTTAGAAAGAAGCTTTTCCCTGTGAGGGTGGTGAGACCCTGGCCCAGGCTGCCCAGGGAAGCTGTGGCTGCCCCATCCCTGGCAGTGTTGAAGGGCAGGTTGGATGGGGCTTGGAGCAGCCTGGGCTGGTGGGAGGTGTCCCTGCCCATGCAGGGGGGTTGGATCAAGGTCCCTTCCAACCCCAACCAGTCTGGGATTCAGTGCTATGATTCCAAGGGATGACTGTTTAAAGAGTCCCAACTGTAACATTCATTCAATGAAGGCACCATCACTACTGCTGTGTCAGCATCACTGAGCTTTTGATCACCAGAGCCAGGATGAAGGGTTTATTTGCATTAAGGAAAAGCAGCAAGAGTGTCTGGGCTGTCTCTGGCCATAGCACTTCACAATTTTAATACGGAAGAGCAGGAAAGACTTGGAGAAAACCAGTCCTCACCTGTCCTGCTTCTGCAGGTGGCAGACTGAGAAAGAAGGTTTTAGACTTGTCCAGCTTCCCACCAGAAATTGTGGCTGAGTCATTCCCAGAGGAGCAGCTTTGGGCTGCAGCCACATCATCCCTGCCTTTGACAGGAGTTACGTGCTTGAGATGTTGTATTCTCACCTGAAGGTGAGAAAACCTTGGGTTTTGTAGAGAGGGCAAGGAGGCTGGTGGGTTGTCTGAGGAGCTCAGTGCCTGTGGGATTGAGCTTTGCCCATCACATCTGTGGAAGTCTTGGCTGTGTAGCCACTGGCTGGGAGCTGATCAGAGGAGGGTCATGATTTCTCGTGTGTGGAGAGCCTGGCACACTGAGACCTCACCTCAGGCCCCTCCAGGCACACCATGGGTTTCCCCACAGAACAACAGGGGCAAAAGTGTGAAGTGTCACGATGGTTTGGTTGGTGTCTGGTTGAGGAAAAGTCAGGAGAAGGCATATTTGTCATTTTGCCCTAGATCTGGCTCCTGTGTGTCCCAGAGACAGAAAGGAGAAGGCAACGAGGCCTTGTGGCTGCACGAAGGTTGTTTTGGGACCAGCTGAGGAAGGAAGCAATAAGCCATCCTTCAGTTCCTTCCTCCAGCTGCAGACATATCAAAGGGTTTTACGAAGCAGCACGTTCATGGTGTGTGCAAGTGTCTCCATCCCCCAGAGCTTCTCTGTTCATTTGGCATTCCTGGTATGAGAAAAAAAGGCTCTGGCAGGGATCAGAACAAGGGGGAGAAATGCACTGAGCCAGCCAAAATCCCAAAGACCCTGAGCTGATCCATATCTGACTCCTCCTCTGCTTTGTTTGGCCTTCTATGCCCCTCCTTAGGTGGCCCTGCTTCTGTCCCTGGGTGATGGAGACTCCCAAGGAAATCCATGATCAAGGGCTTTGATGGGCTCCAAATTGTGGAATCTGAGGGTGGTTTCACCTACCAGCAGCTCATCCAGCTGCTGCAGGCACCAAGGGCAATGCTGGAGCCTCTCCAGTAGGTTTATGGAAAGGGACTTAACCACCAGTGTCACGTTCAAGAGGGAATGTTTGGAAACAAGACTGTTACAGCCAGGATCATCCACTAGGACCTTGGTGTGGAGTTTCCAGGGATGCTGGTGCTGGGTTGAGCTGGCTGTAGGTGGCTTGGGAAGGGATGAGAAATGTGGGACTGTCACTGGTGGATGTTGCTGGACAAAAAGCCCTGTAGGTGCCCTGTGCCCCTGCTGGCTGGTGGACCCGTGGGTCCTTTGGAGGGGAAAATGTCTGGACAAATGGAAATGGAGATTGGAGTGAAATGTAGAGCCTGCACTTTCAGAGCTGCCCAAGTCCTGGGCTGGATGACTAAAAGGAGATCAAATGGATCAGAGTAAGCTTCCTTGGCAGCAGGAATAGTAATGAGGAGGGGAAAAAAAGAGGCACAGGAGGGTTTTATCTGTACCTCGTTGCTGGGAGTTATCAGACAGCCTCTCCTACCAAGCTGATTTGCAAGTGGAGAAATAACAGATGGGTCCTGGAAGCACAGAGCTGTGCTTGGATCACCCCCTGGGCACCTATTTTGTGAATCATGGTAATGAAGATGCTGTCTCCAACCAGCCCTCCCTTTTGTGCTCACCAAACCTCCTCTCTGCTGCTATTACTGCACCTGTCTGCTGCATCCTGCTTCACCCCGTAGCACACATCCATGTGCCTGATCAACACAGCCCCACACGTCCTCTGGCCAGGGCCTGGGACCTGCCTGCTGTCCCTTTATTCTCCTTTTTCATGTTCTACGAGCCCACGTGTGCAGCCTCCTACCTTTAGGTTCCTTTGGGATCTGTTTTGCCCCGACTGTGCTGGGCTTGCACTGGTGGCTCGTGGCCACGTGCAGGGGTTTGCCAAGGGATGCTCCAGAGCCAAACTCTCAGCAACATTCCCTTGTAGAAACAGGATTTTGAACAAAGTTTTCAGGCTGTCCCAAATTTCTGAAATGGGTGAGGCTGCAGGGACAGGGGTGGGATGGAGCTGCATGAGCATGACCAGAGGCTTTTAGAGATGCTGGTCACACTGAGGGACTTCACAGAGGATGACTTGCAGCCCCCCAGCTCAGGACTGTCTTTTAGGTGTTTAAACACCCTTCAGGTCAGACCTCCTCAGCAGCCCATGAAAATTAAAGCCCAGCATAACATGGAATTCAGGCTTCCTAAACCACTTTGGAAAATGTCTCTCCTTCCATCTTTATTTCTGTTTTCTGGGGCAGGTTTCTTTTCTAACTCTGGCATCTTCTGGGCCCTTCTAATTTTAGGGGCTAATTATTTTTCTCACTGCATTGAGTGACTCAGAGCTGAGTAGCCTGGTCACTTTTTTTTTTATACCATCATCCCATCATTGTGCTCCCTTTGGCTCATTGCACCCTGGACTCTACCTGGCAGCAGGTTGCTGGGGCCCAGCCTTGCTCCAGCTTCTTGTTGCTGATTCCAGAAATCAGAGAGGATTTCTAGAGTCAGGCAAGAAATGCTGTGGGTTTTTTTTTTCCGCCCCTCACTCCCCTCAGGCTTTTCAAGGGGAAGGATTTTTAGCCAGATGTTGGTGTTGAGGAGGTTTGGGGGTGCTGGGAGGGCTGGGGCAAAACTTCTGGCCACCTCTGCTGTCAGCTGAGCAGCAGCCCCAGCTGTTGAGCCCTGGTTGGCTCTGTTAGTGCTCCAGCGTTTTGGTCTGGATTTTGACACCGTGTCTCTTTGCTCTCCTGACATAATGGGAAAGGAAATTATAAGTATTTGTAAAAAAAAAAAAAATATATAAAAAAAATCACATCACTTTGACAGAAGTCAAGAGCAATTTCACTGCAGCTGCTTTCATTGCCTCGTGCTGCGGAATGGGCAGGTGGGACAGTTCATTTTAACTTTTATCCTTTTTAAATAATAGAAACGTGTGATGTCATCTCTGCTGCTCCATCAGTGCCTGCTCTGCCATCAGTCCCAGGAGCAACAGTATGACACAAGTATTTTTTTAAATGCTGAATAACTTGGATCATTTTGGAAACGATCCCGTCTTAAGTGGATTGAGCTCCTGCAAAAAAAAAAACCAACCCAAACCACAACCCTTTGGGATTAGATTGTTTGGTTTTGTTTCCTTTTTTTTTTTTTCCGATTGAAGTGAAGGGAGGGTTGAACTGGCTGTGAAATGATGTTGGAAGTGGGACAGCAGGGCAGACCTGAAGCCTTCCTGGCCGGAGTGTCCACCAGAAGGTACTGCTTGATGGGCCGAGAAACCTGGACAAGCCCAACTGCTGCTCCACCAGGATTTGGGTTTTTTTGGCTGTGGGCAGAATTAGTGCTCACCTCTGGAAACGTGTGCCTCATTTTGGGAAGAGCTGGTGCAGAGCTTCATCCTCCTGGGGCTGGTGCTGCCACCCCAGCAGGTTCAGCAGAGCCACCAGTCCCAGTGTGACCCACGGTGAGGACATGAACTGCAGCTCCCAGCCCGTGGCAGCTCTGGCTCTGACCCAGCCTGTGGTGGGGATGATGGCACTATGTCAGCAGCTCCTGCTGGCAGGAGTTGTCTCACCACCCTGGTCATGTTGGTTGGACTTGGTTTAGCACTGGACTCAATAGGTAATGGTTGGACTCGATGATCTTTAAAGGTCTTTTCCGACCAGATTTGTTTGATGTCCCAGATCTTGCAGTGAGCTGGGCTGGGTTAACCACATCCCTCAGGGATTGTGGGGTCCTTTCCCACCCTGTGCCTTTGTGTCCCATCTCCCCACCTCTAAGCCAGCTGCCTGCAGCTGCTGCCTGCTCCAGCAGAAGCTTTTTGGGAAGGGCACCATTTGTCTGCAGGAGACCTGATGGGAAGGGTGTTATGGAGGGACAGTCACAGGGGGTATTCCCTGCTGAGGGCAGCTGTGGGTGCTCAGCTTCATCATACAGTGGTTTCGGTTGGAAGGGACCTTCAAGATCATCCAGTTCCAACCCCCTGCATGGGCAGGGACACCTCCCACCAGCCCAGGCTGCTCCAAGCCCCATCCAGCCTCCTGAGGAGCTCCTAGGTGGCTGCAGCATGGCCAGAAGGTCAGTGTCTGAGCAAAGAGTGACACTGGGCCACTGTGCCACCTGCCTCTTCTCCTTGGGTCATTTAAGTTTATTCTGCTCATGCTCAGGACACACCAGCACCCTTTTTGGTTCCCTCTTCACCCCAAAAAGGAGGGCTGGGGGGGGGCATGGGATGCTCTTCTCGTGCCTCTCCTCCAGCATAGGGGGTGGCCAGTAGGGAGGTTTCCCAGGAGCTTGATGAGGAGGTGAAGGCCACGTGAAGGGTTAATCTTAGCTCTCCAGGATGGAATGGGATGGATGTGATCCCACCCAGAGGCTCTGCATGACGACAGTGGTTGTTGCCATGTTCTAGTCCTCCAATTATTTCATTCATTCAAGTTTAGGATAAATACAGGATTAATCCAAAATGAGGGTTTAGGAGGGAGAATCTCTCAGACTTCAATTTTAATCTGAAATGGGTTAAAAAAAAAAAAAGTCCCTTTGATGGTTGATGGAAGGTGATTTAGAAAAAGCTACAGGCAGGGGCAGCAGCCTGGGGGTGCATGGGGTACCCGGGGTGGTCACAGATGTCTGCTTTGAACAAACTCTATGTGTTTCTCTTTTCTCCCCTCTCCCCGGCAAGACCCCATCATAAGATCTTCCTCCCAACCTGTGGTTTTTAGCTGTTTGCTTGTTTGTTTTTCCCTGAGCAGGGGCTCAGGATATCTCCTCTGGGGACTCTGTTGCCACATGGATGGAGACAGATGACACATCTGCCTGCACATCAGATACAAAGTTGGGGAGCAGAGCCCCAGCCCTGTCCCTGCCCCACACTTGCCCAGCTGGGCAGAGGAAGCCCCTCTGCACCTCCCAGCAGGTCCTGGAGCAGGAGGGACCCAGCTCTGCCTGGAGAAGGGCCGTGGGGAAGGGGCACCACAAATGCCCAGGGGTCGTCCCACAGCCCAGCCCGTGGATCAGCCTCTGGGTTTGCCTTGGGTGAGTCAGGCAGGGCCTGGGTGTTTTGTCTTTGCAGGTCAGGGTTTCTTTGCATGAGGCAACACCACTTGACTGGTATTTTTTGTGAGCTTCTCTCTCTGCAGGGTTCAGATCTGCAGGGCACCAAGAACTGAACAGCAGCCTGAAACACCAGCTCAGCCCCTGCTGGTTGGAAGAGCCAGGAGCAGGGATCCCTCTGGCAGGGATGAGGTGGCAGGGTGACCAAACCCCTTCCCAGCTTGGCTCTCCCGGTGCTGCTGGGTGAATGCAGGCAATAGAATTGTAGGGTCATGAAATGCTTTAGGTTGGAAGGGCCCTTCAAGATCATCCAGTTCCTACCCCCTGCATGGGCAGGGACACCCCCCACCAGCCCAGGCTGCTCCAAGCCCCATCCAATCTGCCCTTCAACACTGCCAGGGATGGGGCAGCCACAGCTTTCCTGGGCAACCTGGGCCAGGGTCTCACCACCCTCACAGTGAACAAGTTCTTCCTAAGATCACATCTCAGTCTCTTCTCTGTCAGCTTGAAATTGCTCCCCCAGCTTTCCCATCCCTCCCTGCCCTTGTCCCAGGTCTCTCCCCAGCTTTGCTGGAGCCCCTTCAGGCACTGGAAAGTGCTCTAAGGTCTCCCTGGAGCCTTCTCCTCTCCAAGCTCAACACCCCAACTCTCCCAGCCTGTCTCCAGGGCAGAGCTGCTCCATCTCTTTGATCACCTCCGTGGCCTCCTCTGGACTCAGTCCAGTGATGCTGGAGGTGACTTGGCAGCCCCTCCCATTGGCCCCACAGACCCCCTTGAGCAGCAGGGTCTGTCCATCCCTGCTGTGCATGAGTGCTGGATGGGGACAGGCACCTCAGCACTGTGCACCCGATGTGATGATCACCCCAGTGGGACAGCACCTGCCATCCAGCCCGTGAGAGTGAGGAGAACTTGCTGCACTTGTTTTCACTTTGGGATCCCAAAATGAGGCCGGATTTTGCATAGATTGAGGTTGCTGTGCAAGAAGGATAATACAGACCCATTGCCATGGAGACAGAAAGCCAAGGTAAGGAGTCACACTGCTCCTGGCAGCATCCTGGGAGTGGGGACCTCCTCCTGAGTCCAGCAGCATCTCCTAGGGCAGAGCTGGGGAAGACGCTTCTCCCCAGCTGCAAACAGGCAGGTTGGCCTCACCCCCAGAGTTGTTGGCTGGTGCTTTTACTGTGAGCAAATGCCTCTGCTCCCCGAGGGGTGTAAATATTCAAGCAGAGGTCAAACCCTTCCCTCCTCCCTCTCCCGTGGGCCCTCACGTGCCAGCTTCACACCAGCTGCCGCCACGGAGGGGACATGACTTGGTAGCTTTAAATGGGGCTTTGGCATTTTGGGCACTAACAGCTACACTTCCGAGTATTGCTTCATCATCGCTCTTGTGCTGAGACCTCTGAGGTGCTCACCAAGGCCCATAAAAACCCCAATCAGTGGGTGCTGGGGCTCCTGAAATGCCGCGTGGGAGCAGCGTCTTCTGCCACAGCACAGCTCGATGGTGCCAACGGTGTGAAATTCAACAGGGGCAAGTGCAGGGTCCTGCTCTTTGGCCACAGCCACCCCCTGCAGAGCTTCAGGCTGGGGAAGAGTGGCTGGAGAGCAGCCCAGCAGAGAGGGAACTGGGAGCACTGGTTGACAGCTGGTGGGACACGAGCCAGCAGTGTGCCCAGGTGGCCCGAAGGCCAGTGGCATCCTGGCTTGTGTCAGGAATGGTGTGGCCAGCAGGAGCAGGGAGGTGATTCCCCCTGTGCTCAGCCCTGGGGAGGCCTCAGCTCCAGTCCTGGGGGCAGCTCTGGGCCCCTCACTGCAGGAAGGACCTGGAGGTGCTGGAGCAGGTCCAGGGGAGACAACGAGGCTGGGGAAGGGACCAGAGGGAAAGTCTTACAGGGAGAGGCTGAGGGAGCTGGGGGTGTTGAGCCTGGAGAAGAGGAGACTCAGGGGGGACCTTCTCACTCTCTACAACCACCTGGAGGGAGGTCGTGCTCAGGTGGGGTTGGGCTCTTCTCCCAGGCCAGCAGTGACAGGACGAGAGGGCCTGGCCTGAAGCTGCTCCAGGGGAGGTTTAGGTGGGATATCAGGAAGCACTTCCCATGGAGAGGGTGATCAGACATTGGGATGGACTGTCCAGGGAAGTGGTGGAGGCACCATCCCTGGAGGTGTTCAAGGAAAGGCTGGAGGTGGCACTTGGTGCCATGGTCTGGAGATGTGCTGGTGTTGGTCATAGGCTGGACTTGATGATCTGAAAGGTCTTTTCCAGCCTTGGTGATTCTGTGAGAGCCACACTTCTCATCCTCCTGGGGAATGCACTCACATAGCCAGGGTAGGATGCTGGGATCAGGTGGCTGTGCTGGTGTGGGACCCAGTTCCTGAGCAGGTGCTGCTGCCATGTGCAGACATCTGGGCACCCATTTACTGTTCACCTCCTCTCCCAGTGTGTTATCAGCCCCTTTTCTTGGTTCACAGTGGGCTGACAAGGAGGGAACTGACATTAAAATATGGAAACTGCCACCTCCCTTGTCCTCTTCATATGTGATTTGGCTTGGATGAATGTGGCAGCAGCTGAGCTCCTAAGAGCTGAGCTTGGTGTCCATAATACTGAAGGTTCAGTGTGTCCGTGCCAAGGTTGGGCAGTCTGGCACCCCTGAGCCACCCAGCAGGATTGGTGGCTCCAGGACAGGGGTCCTGGAACACAGTTTGACCATGTGGGGTGGAGACCTGGAGGTGTCCAAGGGCAGACTGGAGGGGGCTGGGAGCAACCTGGGCTGGTGGGAGGTGTCCCTGCCCATGGGGATCTTTAAGGTCCCATCCAACTCAAACCATTCTACGGTTCTGTGAAAATGACCATAATGGTATGAAACGTGGGCTGGGAATATGTGGCCTCTTAGAGGTTTTTTTGGCTTTCCCCTTCTGTAGGCCAAGCCTGGCATGATGCTCACCTTCCAGCCATGGAGCAGGTGGGCCCTTCCTTGATGGCAGAGCCCTGCAAACCCACCCAGTCCTGTGGGTGCTGTGCAGAGAGGTCGTGCTCAGGAGCAGAACAGGTTGCCCAGGCCAAGCCTTGGTGGGTTTTAGTTTTGAAGTCAAAGAACGTTGAGGTTTTCTGTGTCTCTAACTCAGTCGAAGGGGGAAAGGTGGCCGGATAACTTTGTGAGCAGCAGAATGAACAGGACCAGCTCTTCTATGGATTTATGATTTGAGCTCTTTCCCCAGTACTACCAGCTAACCCTAACCCTTCCCTTACCCCCCCACCAGTTTGGCAGGGCAGGTGGCACCATATGCAGTGGCTGGTTTGGAGCAACGTTTGCTGATGGGCTGGAGGGTGAACTTGCCTGGCACAGTCAGTACAGGGCAGAGCTGAATTTGCCTCCTCCTCTGAAGGGCAATATTTTGGGCTTTCTCTCTTACCCAGCCAGTTGTCATGAAACCTGCAGAAAAGGAACTCTTGGAGATCTCTGCTCCTGGGTGAAGCTGAGTTTCAGTTGGCCAACGTAGGGAAATTCTTTTTTTAGTGAAGAAGGATGGACAGTTGAAGGAGTGGAGCCACTGGCTCTGTGACCTTGGTTTCTTCTTAGCCTAAAGCTAGGGACAGCCATAAAATGAGCAGCAGTTATTAAACTGTCAGCAAACTGTTTCCTAATTTTCTTTTACATTTTGAAAACCATAAACCCAGCCCATATATAAAGTGGCTTCTGCTTCCACCGCCAGCCAGAGGCTGATTTATGTCCTGAAGCAGGATTATTTAGGCCTCCTCCACATGTTTCTTTCCAGAGCTTTGCCTGTGGAAACAGGGATTCCCATCATTTCCCCACGTGAAGTCCATCCCTGGGTTCTGCTGAGCCCTTGCTGGCAGCTTGTCTTGCACAAAATATCACCCATTAGCCCTGGAAACAACAAAAATCCCTTTTTTAGTTTCCAATTCTGTGCAACCAAAGTGCAGATACTGTTATTTTATGTGTCTTCATCCTGCCCCCTTGCAGTAGACCTGGTAGAGCTGAGTGTCCCACTGGTTTCACCCAGCCTGGGTGAAGATTTTGGCCAGATTTGCAGCTTCTAAAGGGCTTTTTCTTTGCTGGAGGACCTGCCATCTCTCAGGGTTAGCCCTTCCTCGGCTGGACGTGTCCCTGCCCAATGTAGCAACATTTCTTCCAGGGATGGAGAAGTCACTGGGACACCTGGACAAGTGCACGTCCATGTGGCATCTATCTAGTTTCAGTTGCAACTCTGGGTAAAAAGACTTCTTTTTATTAAATGAGTTAATCATAGAATAGAATCATAGAATTATTTTGTTTGGGAAAGACCCTGGAACAGGCTGCCCAGGGAGGTGGTGGAGTCACCATCCCTGGGTGTGTTGAAGGGTGGTTTGGATGTGGTCTTGGTGGATGTGGTTTAGGGGAGAACTTTGTAGAATAGGGGTGATGGTTGGACTTGGTGACCCCAAGGGGCTTTTCCAACCTGAATGGTTCTATGATTCTAGGACTTTTAAGATCATGAAGTCCAACCATAAAGTGGACCCCTTTATTCTGAGAGACAGGTGAGAACTTTCTCCACGGCCTGAGCTTGAACATCAAGGTCCAGCAGGGATCTGGAAAGTCAGGAGAGATTATGGACAGATATGCAGAAGTGGGTTAAGCATCAGCTTCTCCGTGGTTAACTAGTTTTTCTCTTTGTTTGTTTCCAAATTCCTTTTGAAGTTGTAAGTAATCCCCTGTGACACTTGGTGAAGGCAAACAAGGTTTTCAAAGCTTTGTGTTTGGCTGCAGGAGAGCGAAGCTCTGCCGATAGGTTTCCTGCATGTTTTATTCTCTTTGCTTTTTCTCTTTATTAAAAGGCTGTAATTTGTGTGATTAATTGCAAATGCATAAGGCAATAGCATTCCTGGCCTGACATGATATTGCACTTTGAGAGCCTGTTGTCTGCCCAGAGTTGATACACTGGATCCATCTTCCATGTCAGGAGAAAAAGGGTTATCATGTGGACTGTGGCTTGGGTTACAAGTGTATTAATAAGGAGGGTGTAAGGAGGTTGCACGTGAGAAGGAAGATGTGGGAGGTTGTGGGCAGGAGGGGTTGGTCTATGCTTGCAAGTAATAAGTGAGAGGACAAGGGGAAATGGCCTCAAGTTGTACCAGGGGGGCTTGGATTGGATCTGGGGAACAATTTCTTCCCCAAAAGGGCTGTCAGGCCCTGGCCCAGGCTGCCCAGGGAGTCCCCATCCCTGGAGGGGTTTAAAAGCCATGTAGATGTGGTGCTGAGGGACATGGGTCAGTGGTGGCCTTGGCAGGGCTGGGTTAGTGGTTGGTGATCTGAAAGGTCTTTTCCAACCCAAACGATTTGATGATTCTGTGCCAATAATTAGAGGCTTCAGTCAGCGTTGCTGTCCTGTGGGGATGTATCAGTGAAACTCTCTGTGCTGTGGGATTCTCTGACTGAGAAAAGCAGCAATGGGGTTTCCAATGCAGTGAGAAGATGGTTTGCCCTCCAGAAGATTGATGCAGAAGGACAAGGTGCATCCCCATGCATCAAAACCAGGCTGCAAGGGCAGAAATTAACACTATTGAGCTTGCGAGCAGAAGAGTCAGCTTGTCTGTGTACTTGACCATCCCTGGCTTGTCAGGCAATCTCACCACTTGGGTCAGAGATGGAATTTAGCAGCAACATGACGTGATTTTTGAACAAGAACCTGCCCAGCTGGGCCTCTGCCTGATGGGTTTTCTGCTTGGGTTGCACGTGGCCTCCCTGCACCCTCCCCACCCTGTGTCACTGCAGTGAGACCCAGGGCTCTGGGCAGGGATGGTGGAGCTGGGGTGAACGAGAGAGAGGACCCAAGTGAGGGCAAGGAGGGTCCCCTGCCTGGGTGCTGTGAGCAAGGTGAATGGACCAGGGGCTGAAGTACCTCAAGGGGCTACAGGAAAGCTGGGGAGGGACTTCTTACAAGGGCATGGAGCGTTAGGACAAGGGATAATGGATTTAAACTGAATGAGGGGAAACTCAGATGAGATCTTAGGAAGAAATTCTCTGCTGTGAGAGTCATGAGACCCTGGCCCAGGTTGCCCAGGGAAGCTGTGGCTGCCCCATCCCTGGCAGTGTTGAAGGGCAGGTTGGATGGGGCTTGGAGCAGCCTGGTCTGGTGGGAGGTGTCGCTTCCAACCCAAATTATATGATTCTAGAATCCAATCTAGCAGCTTCTCTCTTCTGAAAATCCTTTGCCATGGTGCTTTTTCCACTTTGCTATAAACCCCAGCTCTATCTTTTCATCTTATCCTCAGAACCCTGCTGTTTTCCCCAGAGTCCCAAGAACCTAGCCTCTAACATCCTTGTTGATAATAAAATCAAAGTGATGCTGCTTCCTTCAGGCAAGCACCATCCCTCCAGAAAAAAAAGGAAGCAAAAGAAATGCCCACCCAGCAGCACCACAATCCTTGAGCTCATTTTTGGTCCAGCACTGCTGTCACTTTGGTTGTGCAAATACCTGCAAATGCTGATTTCTGCCTCAGATTAAACATTTCTGGCACTGCAGGCTTTCCAGGAGACTTGTTGCCCTGCAGAGTCAGGACCAAATGAGGTCAGATGTAAGGTGATTGGAGAAAAGAAGACACAACAAAACCTGCAGTGAACGAAACTTACAGAATAGAATCATAGAACCATCAGGGTTGGAAAGGACCTTCCAGATCATCAAGTCCAACAATCCACCCTACAACCCCCAACCACTAAACCGTCTTACGACACTTCATGCTTAGTGGAGTCTGATGAACCCAACAATGAACTTCTTGCAGATGAGGGGTTTTGAGCTCACTGCACAAGAACACCTGCAGTGCCACGGCTGTGACTCAGCCATTAGAAAGGAGAGGGAAGAGAAGAATATTTCACAATCCAACACCAAAAAATTCCCAGATTCAAGGGTGTCACCACACTGGGGTTGATTTTTTTTCCCCTCATTGCAGACTTCCAGGTTGACCAAAATGGGTGGAGTAAATGCAAGGTTTGTTTCAGAAACACAAATCTGTGGCTGAAAATGCAAAGCAGGCTGAGGAGCTTCTGAAAGCTGAACAGCTTGGCCAAGCCCTGCCCGACAGCCAGGGCCTGTGATCAGGAAATCAGATCTAGCACAATCCATCCCAGTGAAAAATATCACACGTGGTCTTCCCTTCAGGCTACTTTCCAGTATCTCAAGGAAAGGATGTTTTAATTGAAATCTCTAACGTTTCTTGTTATATTTAAAATTAGAGCGGAACGGCAATAAAATTGGTCACGTGGCCGAGACAAGTTTTAAGGGAGAGCAGGAAATGTATTCCTCATTTTTTGACACCAGAGCATCCTTTAGAAGCCCATGTGCATCTGACTACGTCAGTGCATGGATTAATAATTAAAGGGACAAGAGCTGCTTGTCTCCAAGACGCACACAAGGAAACGGCAGCTCGGGCTGGAGGTTGGAGCCTCTGGGGACACCCAGTTCTTGCTGGATTTTCACCTCCTCCTGGTGTTCCTCACAATTTAGAAGAGCACTTTCCCACCAGCCTCTGCCAAGGAGTGTCTTACCTAGCAATTTGCAGCTGAGGGCAAACCTCAGAGTTAGTCTGGGAAATGGTACCTGTGCTTGTTGTCAGATTGATGTAGAGGGAAGACGTGGGGCTGTTCACGTGGGTCAGAAGGGATTTGGAGAGCTGTGTTGTGGAGTGAGACCCTCCAGCCACCAGCAGAAGCCCTTGCAGAGCCGTGCTGATGCTCCAGCAAGCCCCAGGCTGATGTGCCTCCCAGCGGCGCTTGCCCAAGAATTGCAGAAAAAGCAGGATCCAAAGCCAGTTCCCCTCTGCTCCCTGCAGCCAGGTGGATGTCACCAGGCTAGGGTGAGGAAACAGCCATTTTGCTCCCTGGAGTGGCCCCTGGCCAAGCCCACCCCCCGGCACGAGGCTCCACGGAGCCACCCGGGTGCTGAGGGCAGCTCAAAGCCTTGGCTTGGGCAAGGGAGTCTCTCCCACTCGGATGCAGTTTCTCTCCCCGGGCCCCAACAGCCTTTCCCCTCCCTCCTCATCCTTTCTTCCTCCATCTTGGTCATCTTCTCATTCATTAAAACCCTGCTAATTATCTCAGCAGCTTGGAGCTGGGTTGCAGCGCGGAATGAAACCCAGCTTTTTGTTTTGGCACCCACCACCTCGTGTAATTAATAAGGGAAGAGGAAGCCAGAACATGCGGGTCGGCCCTGAGTGTGAGGAAGGGATTGATTGGACACGGCCAGTGCTGCAGCTCGTGGCTGTGATGCTCTGAAGCTGGCCTCAGCAAGGGTGGGTTGTGTTTTGGGGCCAAACCAGGGAAAAGGAGGAGGAGATGAGGTTCATTCTTTCCTGGTTGTTCCCCTTGTTTTTTCCTCGTTTTAACTCAAAACCTGAACCAAGTAGTGCTCAGTGAAAACCCTGCACTCAACCTTCAGCACCTCTCTGCTGGGAGAGGAAGAGGGAAGAGGTCTGACAAGGCTTGATGGCGTTTTGGCCGTCCCTGCCATGCTGAGCAGACCAGGATGCTCTGAGAAGCCTGAGCTGTCACAGCTGGGTGTTTTGATGGACATCTGGAAAACATCTGGAGGAACCTGAAACCAAAGGAAGGACCACCAGGCTCCGACCAGCACCAGGTCCTCTCCCCACTGCCTTGGCACAAGGAAGCAGCCACCAAATCCAGATGGCCACGCTGCCCTGCTCGCTGTCCAGAGGCAGGAGGAGGCTGAGCACCCTGTTCTGTAGAGCCGAGCTGGGGTGACACCACCCACCCACCCAGAGCACCCCTGAGGGCACTGCCTTTGGGCACTGCTGCAGAGCAGTGGCAGCACCAGGAAAGAGGGGACACAACCCTCCTCCTCCTCCCGTCTCACCAGAATGCTGGTAGAGCACTAACTTTCCTCCCTGAGTCTGCAGGAGATCTTGGACTGTCCTCGTCCGCCCCACTGCCAGGAGCATCTCCACTCACCGCCCGCTCTGCCGGCTCTCCAGAGCATTGATTTACAATTTGTTGCTGCTGCCACCAAGAAACTCCTCGTGCTGCTTCTAAGGACTCCAGGATGCCCCTGATGGGCAATGAGAGGCTGCTGGGACTGGCAGGCTGGGGCAGGAGAACGTCGCTCCTGGGGGAGCAGCAGCACCAATCGGGGGTTCTAGCCCTTTAAATCCTACCCAGTTACTGCAAAAAAACGGGCGAGCGAGCAGGAGCCTTCAGACTCTTTTAATTAAAGCTTGTACCATACTCTGTCTTCCCAAGTCACGGCAGTCACTCTCGCTCCTGCAGGACATCTCAGGGCTCCCTGGCACCACGGCATGGATGGGGGGAGTCGCTCACCTGGGACCGGTGGCAGTAGGTAGGTGTGGAGGGACGGGGCTGCTTGCATGGCTTCTCCCCCTCTCCTTGCTGGCAGCTTCCCCCCCCACACACACCCTTTTATCCTTTCGTGTCTTTTCGGTTGCTGGAGAGAAAGTCTAACGTGTCCCTTCTGGCTGGTTGCCTCACACGGGGACAGTGGCAGGAGGCATCTCCCACCACGCTGCCGGGGGGCTCCCTGTCCTGCCACCACCACTCTGCTCTCTCCCCTCTCAATAACTTGGTGCATGGTCTAGAGTTGGTGGGTTTGAAGGCTTTTTTTCTTTTTCTTTTTTTTTTTTTTCCTCCCCCTCCTTAAATCACAGAGCTGCTGCTCAGCAGAAGTTGGGATGCCGGGTTCATAAATCACCCGAGAAGTTGGTCCTTTTGCCCCAGATGCTTTGCCCCCAGCACCTCTGCTGGTGGCTCCTCTCCCCTCTGCCTCCCCCCTTGCAAGTGCACCAGGTTAAGAGTTTTGCTGGATCCTTTCATGCGCATTGCAGAGCATTCCTTCAGATCCTCACGGAGCGAGTCCCGGGGTTATTAGGGAAGACAGTGTTATATTTGCACTGGAGCCTCATCTCCTCAGCACCGTAACCCGGAGCTGGGGTTATAAATTGCCCTTCAGAGAACACTGTGCACAGAGAACATTTAACTGCTAACTGCCCCATTCACCCATCGATTTGTCTCCCCCCCTCTGCTCCTACCTGAGTGATCTCTCCATTTGTATTTCCACCCGACGTGGCTATTTCTTTAAATTATGTGTTGCTGTTCCTTTGGCTGATGCATCACCAGGATGACCTGATCTTAATGAGAGCCCATTTTTCTCCAGTCCCAGGTGAACATGGCTCCTGAGGAGCCTCCCTGCTCCGTGGGTTCCCCAGAGGGGAACAGAGGCTCTGCTAGGTTAACATTTATCCCAGTGCCTACCTGAGGTTGATGACACTTTTGACAAATAGCAAACCCCCTCAAGCCTGGAAAGAGGAGTGGAAAAGCAGCCACTAATCTCCTCAAGAAGTGCTCGGTGGTGGCCACCACTCTCAGTAAATCAGGAGACAAGCTGTTTGTGTGAGGTGTGATGAGACGCTGGCACAGCAAAAAAAAAAAAGGGCTCAGGGAAATGGGCTTTTTTCTCCCAGACAAAAAGGGAGGGAGCCATGGGATGGGGACCTTGGAAGTGGAGCTGGGTATTGGTGCATGGGCAGCTGAGCCAGGGATCCTGGAGTTATCAGGTGGTTTGTGGGCAGCAAGAGGCTTCGGCTGGAGCAGCTGAAGGAATTAAACTTGGAGGGGAGGAAGCAAAGCAAAGATGCCAGGGCAGAGGGAAAAATGCAGGCTTAAGTCTGAGGGACTGGGGAGGAAAAGAATTGTTGGGTGCCCTGGGGCTTTTGCACTGAAGGGTTTTCCTGGTCAGGGTTGCTCTCATCCCTGGCTCCTCTCTCTTCTCTTCAGTAGCGATTTAACCGTTTGTGACTTTGGGTGACATTAGGAGGGAACTTGGCCCTTGTGGCTGAGGCACGAGATAAAAGCTCCCTTGTTTCCAGCTCACAGTGCAAATGACCTGGCAAGGAAACCTGAAAGTGCCTGAAAGTAAAAGCACCCTTTCTTGTGGTCCAAGAGGGACTGCAGACAAAACTCTTCTTGGTTGAAGCCCCCAAAACCTGTTTCCTTCACCCTGCAGAGCTGGAAAACTCAGAGTAGGATTTGAAAACCATGGATAAATATAAGTGGGGGGAGAAAAGATTAAACAAAATGTACATCTTGGTTCAGCAAAGTGACTCAAGCCTCTTAGGCACATGGAGGGTGGGGAGTAATTATTTATAGTGCCATCAGCAGAAATAATAGAATGAAATGAAGGGCTGAAAAGTTTTGCTGACTAGCAGGGAACAGGTCCTGGCATGGATGGATATTTCCTGGGCCCAGCCCTTTGCATCTCCAGCATGATGGAGTGTGCAGACTGGGGAGCTGGTGGAGCCTGGCTGGGGTGGGACCTGCTACAAATTGGCAGGTAGAGTCAGGGAGCTGAACCCCCCCCCAGGGGGTTGGAAGGTAAATGTCAGCCAGGACCTCCACGCTGAGCCACCTTGGATGCCCAAGCCTGGATTTATCTCCTGGTGGACACTTGAACTTTGAGGGGAGCTGCACTGTCCAGCAAAGGAGGGATGGGTGGCTGCTTTGGCTTTTCCACTGTAATTCTATCAGCATTGAGATAAAAAAAGGAGGAAGGGAGAGGGGGGGGAAGGCATTTTCCCCATCAGCCGTTAGTGGAATCCAGTCCTTTGTCCTCTGTAACTAAGCTCTGAGTTCTGTGACTCAGTGATGCTCTTGAACCATGATGACAAAAGGAATTAGAGGCAGGCAGAGAATCACTCACCTGGCATGACTCAAATTAAAGGTGACCCGCCTAAGGTTTTCTTTTCTAAATCGAGTATATTGAGTTTAGACTCCTCTTCTTGGCTTTGTGGTGATGAAAAGGACTCTTTTTTCCTTTGAATGTTCTTCACTTACTCATGATAACTATTACCAAGTTTGTCTCTCCCCATCTGGGCAGATGGAGAGGGCTGAGATGGCCACTGAGGTTGTTGTGGGTGGAAAGGGTGAATATGAACCTTGAGCAAGCAGCAGGCCCTCAGTGAGTTTGGCAGACAGTCCCCAACATCCTGCAAAAATTATCCCTGCAACGAGTTTTCCATCATCCCAGAGCCCTTTCCTCCCCCCCAGAGCTACTTGGTAACACCGAGAGAGACCAGTCCCAAGTGGGCACAAAGATCAGAGCTTCCCAAAAGACCCAAAAGGCAATTTGCTCCATCCTGCCCTGTTTGTCAGTCTCCAGCCATCTGAGATTTTCCGAGTACAAACAAGGCCTGAATTTCTGAAGAACAAGCAGCAGAAGAATTCTCTTTTTATTGTAGGTAATAAACTTTACTCCGTAACCTGGAAATCCCACAAACACTGAAGGCATAACTCTCATTTTGGCTTCTTTTTTTTTTTTTTTTCCACCAGCCACCTTTAAACAAAAGAAGAGCAGCAGGGTATCTGGAGCAGGAAGGGTCCACAACAGATCTGACTGAGATAAAACCTGCATTTAGTCTTTCTAGCTGAGAGAGTCTAATATATTCTTCTGTTCAGAGCAAGGGATTGTATGTCCACCCCATTCTACATCCCTGGCAGGGTATTACAGCTTGAATGAGTCTGATGAATTGAAAACAGTCATAAAATCCTACAGAGGCCTGAAGTTGTAAAAACGTAGCATAGGAATGAAGTGGCACAGTTATTAAGCACAATGTCTGAGATACAAACATCAGCGTGGCAGGTCGGCGCGACGCGGCATCGTCCCCACGCGGGTCGTGCTGATCACCTGGGAGCTTTAGCTGGGGTCAGGGAGCCTTGCACAGCATGCTGATCCATCCCCTGCTGTGGAATTTTCTCCTTTGATTTTTTTCCCCCAATTTCTTTCTTTTTTTCCTTTCCTTCAGGATAGGTCCCCCCCCCCCCCCCTTTCAACATGAGCTGCTTTCGGTGTGTTATGTAAAACCTGCATGTTGGTGGCAGGAGGGAAGAGGCTGCACAGAACAATGTGAACCTTGTTTTCCATGACCACCCAGAGGCTGCCAGAAATCAATTGTCTGCTAGAGGCTGAACTTTATTTGAAGTTAAGCCAAATTGTATCAGAAGCCCTGGGAATACTTGAAAGCAGGTTTTCAAGAAAGTCATGTCCAGATGTTGCCCAGTTTGATAGAGTTTTCACCCTTTAAAATCCTTCTGTGCTGCATCCTGGTCTGCTCAGGAGCTGAATTACTCTGAATTACTTCTGGCTCTTGCTAAAGCATTGGCTCTGGTTTGAGAACTGCCCAAGTGCTTTGGGAGCCTGAGGCACAGTTTCATGGTGGAGTAACAAGCCCTCAGGAGCTGCAAGTGCTTTCCTGGAAGCTGGTGAGATGCTCATGGGGTGATTTTGCAAAGGTTTCTCTTGGAGGCTCTACTGGAAGAGTAAAGACAGGAATAGTCTGGCACAGATGGACCTGTAACTCAAAGGAAAAGCTATTTCAAATGTATTTTTCTTTTTGGTCCCTCATAAATACACTGTGGCAAAAAGGCCTGTGGAGCTGGGAAAAGATTCACTTGAGAATAGTAAAGTTCTAAGGATGAGAAAGCTGCTATGTGTTGGGACAGGCCTTCTCATGGAGGAGATACTGAGCCTGGCTGTCCCAGGGACCTTTGCTGTCCATAATGATCTGCAGCCTGGTTGACACCACAGAACCACCCCAGATCTGCAGCCATGCCTGGAAGGAGAAAGCAGGAATGTGTTGGCACATGGAGGGATCCGTGGCTGGCTGGTGGTTCCTGGGAAAGGCAGAAGTTCTGCTGTGGCCAATGGGCTGGTGACGGACTTGATGTCGTAACACGTGAGTGGTCTACGTGTTAATGGATGTAATGTGTGAGCTGTGATGGTGCCAAGAAGCTTCTATGAGGGTGGCATTGGCCCTTGGCACTGCACATGCAATCCCTGCAAAATGGTTATTTTTGTAAGTTCCTTTCAGTGAGCTTGTATGCAAAGACCCATCATCTGGAACTAAAGCTGCAGATCCAAGGGTTGTTGTGATGCTAATTACACCAGAGGGATTCATCCTGACCAGTGCTGGCCCCAGAGAAAAACCTGTTGGGGCAGGACCCAGTGGTGCTGGTGGACACCAGCTCCACTCTCAGCACAGCACCCAGGGCTGTGGTGGAGCCCCTGGGGGGTAAGACCCAGCCAGGAGACCCACTGTGCCCACCCCATGGAACCCAGCCCCATGGCCATCTGCTTCTCGAGTTTCTGGTGACCTTCCAGAGTGGGAAAGAAGATTCAGGCATTTCAGAGAAACCACACCCATGGAAAGTAATCTCCATCAGATTGGGCCCTGGACTGAAGGTGTAATTTTGTCCTGTGATCTGATTGAAGAAACTAAATCGTGCGGTGCTGTCACCAGGAAGGGTGATAAATATTTTATTCCCTCCTGAAATGTCATTTATGAGAGATACAAGATTTCTCCAGGGTACAAGAAGAAGATGGATCTGTGGAAAATCCTGTCACTGCTCTTCACAACCCAGCTGAACCGTGTGACTTCAAGGAGAGGGTTTATGATGAAGGGGTGTGGGCTTACATCGCTTGTGGCACAAAGGACACGAGGGGCCCCACCTGGGGTCTTATTTCATGCTTGAGAAAGCAGTTACAGCTCTAGGCAGGCTGAGAACAGCCAGAGGCATCAAGGAACCTTGAAGAGTCCTGCCGATCCCTTTGGTAGCACTGACCCTGCTTTTGCCCCATGTCAGCTGTTAGACACCCAGCAGATGTTGTTCTGGGCTGGAGACTGACCTTTTGAACAGCTGGAGGCTGGTCCAGGGTCAGCTGCAAACTGTCAAAACCAGTGGTGGGGACAAGCCTTGGCAACCATATGATGAGTGTCCAGATGAGAATGTCCCAGGTAGGATGGAATGAGAGCAACCTCTGTCAGAGCACATCCAGGAACAAGAGTGCCTGGGACCCTGGGAGCAGACATGGGGCTGCAGATCTTGGTCTCCATGAGCTTCAGTCTGCAGTCACGTTGGCACAGGACACATGGTCACCTTCTTGAGTGCTGGTATAGCTCTGGCTTGGCCTGGCTGACACGAGGAGCACTCAGATCTCCAAAAGCCACATTTGATTTCTTTGGATTGATGCTTTGGCTTTTGAGGAGAGGGAAGCAGATTGTGTGGAGTTTCATGGGCACTGCTGCCAGAAGGTCCAGGGATGGAAGGAGAGGGGAAGGCTGGGAAGGTTGCTCTGGGCTTTTCCCGAAATACTTGGTTTTGAATGGAAATCACACCATATTTCAGAGAGCAGAGCTTTGCAGTGGGCTTTGGGTAAAGCCCCACAACCTTGTTTGTGGCCCTGTCTTTGTCATACAGACTGTCCCCAGTAGGTATCACTGTCACGTGGTCTCCCATCCTGGTATAGAGAAAATTAAAGAAAATAGGGTTTGTTTATGAAAATACTGGCAGGGAGTGTGAGGGGATGCTGTGAAGGAAGCATAAAGCTGGAAGCACGTGCTGATATTCCCCTGATCCTGGGATATGTCTCCCAACAGGGGTGGAGAACAGAGTGCTGCAATGTAAACCACGTGTTTGTAGGGCACAGCAGGCACTTGGTCTGACAGTAGGACACCAAGACTTCTTCTGGGACTTGGAGGCAACAGTCTGGCATGTTGGCTTCCCTCTTCCCCTCCCCATCACTTCCTCCAGCCACAACCAGTACAGGAAGCCATGGTGTGCCATAGTTGTGGCTGCAGCAGGTCGGGAGCAACCAGGACTTGGTGAGGACAGCTGGTGGGACAAGGGTATTCTCTGGATCCTCAAGGCCCTCAGGCACCTGGCTATATTGGGAATATGTATCAATAAGGACAATGCTATCAGAGGTTCAGATTGGATATTAGGAAGAATTTATCCACAGAAAGAGTGGTGAAGCCTTGGGACAGGCTGCCCAGGAAGGTGGTGGAGGCACCATCCCTGGAGATGTTCAAAAAAGGGGTAGACGTGGTGCTCTGGGAGATAGATTTAGTGGTTAGGGGTTGGAGGGTGGCTGGTTGGACTTGATCTTGAAGGTCTTTTCCAACCTTGATGATGATTCTATCATTCTATGATTCTAAAGTACAAGACAAGGCAGAATGACCATCCTTGCTGTGCAGCTTCTTGCAGACAAGTCCATGAAAGGCCCTGAAAAAAAAAAAAAAAATTATTTATTTTTGTGGTAATGTGCCTGAGTCAGAGTCACCACGGAAGGTTTTTAAAGAGCAGATCAGCTGAGTTGAATAGTGTGAAAAGAACCTGCTCTGTGCAAAGCACAGGATCACAGTTGATGATTCATTGGGCTTTTTCTTGAGCATTAGTTGACCACTTCATGTCAAAAACGTGACCCACACCAAATTGCTGCAGTCTGATGGAGAATGTCTTCCATCTCCAGCAGCTACAGGAGGAAACATTTTCTTCTCTGTTAGCAGAAAAAGAGCCACACAGACTCAGGACCATGTAAGGGACTTGCATGCCTTGCCAAAGCCTCTCTAAATAGTGAGGACAATTTCTCTCTCATCTAATCTCCTGGATCCTACAAGTACAACATAGATGTTCCCTGACAACTTCCCAACTTCTCTCAGTCCCTCACAGGAACTTCCTGAGCAGGAGGTTGTGTCTGTCTCTGTTTCAATGACTTAGTTTATTCTTCCCTGAACCTATTTCAGCTTTTGAGCACTGTCATGTGTTCCAGGAAAAATTCCACAGTGTAATTATGGACAATCTGCAAAAATAAAATACTTCCTTTTTTTTTTCTTTTCCTTTTTTTTTTTTTTTTCCTACCCCTCTACTCTGCTCTGGTGTTGTTGTTTGGAACCAAACCAGAACATCAGTCACACCCCACCTGTAATACTGTGTCCAGTTCTGGTGCCCTCAGCACAAGAAAGGTACAGACCTGATGGAGAGGGTCCATCAAGATGATCAGAGGGCTGGAGCAGCTCTGCTCTGGAGACAGGCTGGGAGAGTTGGGGTGTTCAGCCTGGAGAAGAGAAGGCTCCAGGGTGACCTTAGAGCAGCTTCCAGTGCCTGAAGGGGCTCCAGGAAAGCTGGGGAGGGGCTTTTCATCAGAGAAGACAGTGATAGGACAAGGGGTGATGGTTTTAAACTGAGAGAGGGGGGATTTAGGTGAGATATTGGGAAGAAATTCTTCACTCTAAGGGTGGTGAGGAACTGGGATGGGTTGCCCAGGGAGGTTGTTGATGTCCCATCTCTGGAGGTTTTTAAGGCCAGGTTGGATGAGGGTTTGTGCAGCCTGGTCTGGTGGTGGGTTCCCTGCTCATGGCAGGGGGGCTGGAACTTGGTGATCTTTGAGATCCCTTCCAACCTTAATGATTCTGTGATTCTCTATTCACTTGCTCTGTGATGTAGAGGGTGTGGTAAAACTCTGCTTTCATATTTGTCTCCCACATCCCTTTCAAGCACTTCTTCCCCAGCTTGAAGGCCCTAATGTGTCAGTCTGGTTTTGTGCAGAAGCTGCTCCCTGTCTCTGTCCGAGCTCACTTCCTTCCTCTCACCTTCCCTCCTTCTGTTCTTTCCTTTCTCAAAAGCCCTGAGCAGAAATTTATTCATCCTGAAGGTGCAGGATGGATTCAGACAACAGCACAGTTTCAGTTTTGCTCTCTCTTTCATTGCCAGAAATCTCTCCTGCTCCATTTACCGGTGCCTGGGCTCAACTTGGGGTGGATGTTTTCAAAACCTCCCTGTTCTCTTCCCAGTAACTCATTCCTGGGTGGGAGTGGCTGGTTCAGGGCTCCCTGCCTGGGAGACCAAGGGCTGGTTTTCTCTTGCTCCTTACTTACAGGGGTTGGCACTGCAATCCAGCTCTTTCTTGATGCTTCAGATATGGGGGCTGAGAGATTTCTGGGGTTGTTTTTTGCAACCAGTTCTGGTTTTGATGATCCTGGTTTGCTTTGTATCATTACAATTTGTATCATTATATTTGTATCATTACCTGAGGCTTTTCAGTCTAGAGAGGAGAAGACTGAGGGGGGATCTAATGAATGTCTATCAATCCATGAGGGCAGCAAGAAGGCAGGACAAGCTCTTGTCACTTGTGCCCTGTGACAGGACGAGGGGCAATGGATTCAAACTGGAGCCCAGGAAGTTCCACCTCAAGATGAGGAAGAACTTCTTTGCTGTGAGGGTGACAGAGCCCTGGGACAGGCTGCCCAGAGAGGCTGTGGAGTCTCCTTCTCTGCAGACTTTCCAGACCTGTCTGGATGCCTTTCTGAGTGACCTGCCCTGGTTTTGGTCCTGCTCTGGCAGGGGGGTTGGACTGGATGGTCTTCGGAGGTCCCTTCCAGCCCCCAACATTCTGTGATTCTGTGATTAGTAAATGTTGTCTCACTCCTCACACCCCTGCAGTGCCCAGGTGATTCCTTAATCAATGGGGAGATACATTTTACAGGTCTCCCTGGGATTGCAATTGGAAATTTTTGCTTTCGTTATGAAAACAGATGGTTTATCTTTGTTTCCTGCCTTATTTTCCCATCTCCTTCCTGATGAAAACCAAGGCAAACAGTTCACCTAACCTTTCTGCTGTGACCTGTCTCTCCTGAGGACACTTTTTATTTGGTGATCATCTCTCAGCCACATCACCTCCCTTCCCCTGGTGTTTCTGAAGAGGTTTTATTGTTCCATCTCTAGCAAGTTCCTGCTCTTGGCCTGCTACATCATCCCTCCCTGTGCACTTTATGAAATTCAGGGATCTATTTCCTCTCTTGAACATTTCTTGGACTTGTTGAGAAATGCCTTTTCACTCCTCTACTTGGCTGTGTAGCTGCACAAACTGTTTTTCCTTCCAGCTCTGGTTGGTTTGGCACTGTGTGTTTATTCCAGGTTTGTAATACGGACTTATTTTACTCTTTTAACTTATCCCTTTTTATTTCTTTTCAAGTAACTTCTTTATTTTTAATACACTTTCCATATTTAAGGTCATGTGAGCGTGAAGCTTATGGCTTCAATAGTTTGTGGGCATCTCATAGTTGCTTTTCTGCTTCTAGAGTCAATGATCCAGGCTGTCTGAGGAGGTGGTTGAGCCACCATCCCTGGAGACATCTGAAAGACACATGTGGTGCCAGGGGACAGGGTTTAGTGGTGGATGCTGCAGAGTTAGGGCAGTGGTTGGACTAGATCTTGAAGGTCTTTTCCAACCAGAATGATGCTGTGATACTGTGATTTTAGCTCCAATAATTATTTATTATGCCCAAACATTATTCCAGAGGTCATGCCCCAAGTGGGATACACCAACTGTGGTGTACCCAGCATGTGTCCTGGCACCCCAGAGCCCCACCCAGCCTCTTCCCACCAGAACCAGCATGATGACTGTGTTGACATCCCCACCCAGCTTGGACTTCCCAATGCTTGGACCTCCAGAAGCTGCACAAATATTGCAGGCAACTGCTCTGCACTGTGCTCCCAACTCCTGCTACGAGTGTAGCTGGTTTCCACCTCTCAAGATGCAGCAGTGCCAGCAGGAGGTTGCCTGTAGGGCCTCCTCAGCTCCCAACCAGCAGAAGATGGAGCCATGAGGTGGGACTTGAAGTCCAGCTCTTCACACCACCCCTGGATATTGTTTTGACCCAAAGCAAACCCTATTATTTGCCTGTGTGTCCAAGCCACATCTTCAGAAAGCAAGCACAATATTTGAAGGTAGAACCCACCACGTTGAATGAAGTGATGTGATTAACATCAGTGCTTCCCCAGACAATTAAAAACCACGTCTCGTTTTGGAGCTGCTGCTGCATCGCTGTGACAATGGTCACATTAGAGACAGCAGGACTATTCAAGAGGGCTTAAATTAAGTAATAAAGGAAATGTTTGAAGGAAAATGAGTATTCTTCTTGGGGTCAGCCTTAAATATATTCTGCTGACCTCTTGCAGGCAAGTTGGGATAAAACTTGCAGTGCTGTGTGAGAGATGAGTGGGTTTGATTTCAAAGCACATAAGTACAGCAAGAGAGAGAGGAGGAGAACACAAAAACAGTTCATAAATGTGTAATCAAATGAAAACTTTTGCACAGTGATATTGCAGGAGGTCAATTTTATAATTTTATAAGTTTATAAAGAGAACATGTTTTGTTTACTGAATAACCAAGAATGTTTGAAAGCGCGTTTGACTTTACTGTGCATCTCATGCCTTATGGAGTATTTATTTACCATGTGGATGCTGGGGAAATGAAGCACCTTTTGAGAAGTCATGTCTCAAGGTGCTGCTGAAAAACAGCATAAGCAGAGCAGAAGTTGGTTTACAGGACTGGAGAGCTGCTGGCAAAGTTAGGACAACAGGTGACTCGAAGTAACTTAAATCAGTGGCACATGAGCACATAGAATCATGGAACGGTTTGAGTTGGAAGGGACCTTCAAGATCATCTAGTTCCAACCCCCTGCATGGGCAGGGACACCTCCCACCAGCCCAGGTTGCTCCAAGCCCCATCCGACCTGCCCTTCAACACTGCCAGGGATGGGGCAGCCACAGCTTCCCTGGGCAACCTGGGCCAGGGTCTCACCACCCTCACAGCAAAGAATTTCCTCCTCATGTCTATAAGCTTCAGTGTTGAGGCTGAGCAAGGGCATCCATGGTTCTATGAATCCTCACATCTGCTTTCTTAAGCCAGAACAAAGCTGCACGTGTGGATCTCACAGGCCAGGACACTTCTCTCTGCTTTGCAGCTGATTTCAAGGGGAAGACAACTGCTGTGTGCTGTGACATGCAGCAGCTTTCAGAGGAGCACTGTTTAAGATGCCAGGACAGGTGAGAAGGTGTTGAGTATTCTACACCTGAAGCCCAGTCCCACCAAGTGTCTGGTGGGATCAAGCCTGAAAGCTGTCAGAGCCCTGAGGGCATCAGGTGCCCTCAACAGCCCCACCTGGGTCCCACCACACCCTTGCCCACCATCCAGGAGCCCATTTAAGCTCCTTTAAGCTCCATTAAGCTCCTGTTTAAGCCTTTAGACCCTGTTTGTGCTGGTGTTCTGCTGATCTCTGCCTTCTGGAAGGATCTTAGAGGTAGAATTGTGTGTAGCTTTTCTCCCACCTTGTCTTCTAGATGCACCTACACTGTAGCTTTGTTTTCAGCCCCATCTGCTCCTGACTGAGCTTCTTGGGAGGACTTTGGCCTTTTCTCACTGTATCTGGGACTGTTGCTGTACCCTTTTACCAGCACTCAGCTCTGCTCTTCAGGTTCAAGTTCTGTAGAACCTCTGTTGCTGAAAGGCAAACATGTTAGCAGGGCCTGTGGTGATAGGACAAGAGGTGATGGTTTTAAACGACAAGAGAGGAGATTTAGAACAGACTATTAAGAAGCCTTTTATGCAGAGGGTGGTGGGACACTGGCCTGCGTTGCCCAGAGAGGTGATGGATGCCCCATCCTTGGATACACTCAAGGTCAGGTTGGACAGGACTCTGAGCAACCTGATCTGGCTGAGGATGTCCCTGAGCACTGCAAGGAGGTTGGACTAGATGGTCTTGAAAGGCCCCTTCCAACCCAAACCATTCTGTGCTTCCAGGGCACTGCCTTGGCTCCTGGTTCTGTTTTTCTCACCATGGAGCAGAACCACCTCTGCCACACTCTGAGAAACCTGCTCTTTACCAGGCATTTAATCTCTGAATCTCTCCTGCTGAGCAGGTTCCAGCTGAGTAGTAGTGGTGTGGGCTGGGGTTGAGTTTGGTTTCATAGCCTGAGTAACTGAGAGCTAATGCTAGACAAGCCAGGAGTAGGATGTGAACATGTGATTGAAGAGGCCTCCTTAGGTGGGTAGATGAGCACATCTGATGGCTCAAATAACTGATGAGCACCATCTGATTAAGCCTGGACATCTAATAAGTCAAGGTCTTGATTTGTGCAACCTTTGGTTGACAGAGGCTGCAGCTCCAAGTTCAAAATAATTATTGGCTGTTCTACATGTATTTTTGGCCTTCCAGCCTGGCCATCCTGATCCACACCAGCTGAAGCTCAGTTTAGATCCAGCCCTGTCAGATTTTGACCTAAACCCTGGTTCTCTTTGGCTCCCTTGCTGCTGCCTGCACTCCTGATGGGTCTTCACAGAAGTGCTGGAGTTGGAAGGGACCTCTAGAGATCATCTGGTCCAACTCTCCCACTGAAGCAGGATCACCTAGAGCACTTTACCCAGGGCTGCATCCAGGTGGGTCTGGAATATCTCCAGAGATGGAGACTCCACAGCCTCCCTGGGCAGCCTGTCCCAGGGCTCTGTCACCCTCACTGTAAAGAAGTTTTTCCTCATATTTCAAAGGAACTCCCCATGTTCCAACTTGCACCCATTGCCCCTCGTTCTGACACTGTCTTGGAGGGCAGGAGCTGCTTCCTCCACGCAAGGTGATCAACTGGCCCTTCCATCTTAGCAGCAGAAATGATTCTGGTGAATCAGAAGCAGCACACACTAATTTTGTTATGGAAGTTGGGTGAAAGGGAGCAGGAATAATTTGCAAGCTCTGCCAACAAAATCCCTTTCATTTTAGCTGCTGTTGTTGATTTTCCTCCCCGTACCTTGGCAAGACTCTTTCCTGTTTTTCTTTCATTGGGTGGCAAATGCACAATGAGAACAGGAGGTCAGTTACTCCAAATCCTCAGTTTATACTGTTTCTGATGTTACCAATTGCTTTTTCTAAAGACTCTGAACAATGTGCAAAATCCTTTTTGGGTAACAGTCATAATTAGAGGTTTTCTAGATTTCCAAGAGCTTCTGGGTACTCACAGAATCACAGAGTGGGCAGGGTTGGAACGGACCTTGAAAGATCATCTAGTCCAACCCCCCCTGCCAGAGCAGGATCCCCTAGAGTAGGTCACACAGGAACACATCCAGGTGGGTTTGGAATGTCTCCAGAGAAGGAGATTCCACAACCCCCCTGGGCAGCCTGTTCCAGGGCTCTGTCACCCTCAGGGTGAAAAAGTTTTTCCTCATGTTGAGGTGGAACCTCCTGTGCTCTGGCTTGTGCCTGTTGCCCCTTGTCCTGTCATTTGACCGCACTAAGAGCCTGGAATAGTTTACTTAATCATTTTTTTGAAGCAGATAATTTTAGTTTGCATGGGAAGTTCTCCAGGGGGGAAGTGGGAAGCTGAGTAACCCACGTCTCTGCTCTGGGAGCAAACAAGCCGGCAGGGTCTGCTGGAGATGCCTGAATTTGCCACAAACCCAACCCAGCTTCAGGCTGCAGTGTGGGTCCTGGCTATGCCCCACTTCCCCCAGCTCTTCCGGGGCATAGCAGATGTCCTGTGGTTCTTGACCACATCAAGGTTGTGATTTGCAGCCCCTAGGGGCAGGGAAGCTGACCCAGAAGTGAATCAGAGATGGGATGTGTTGGCTGAAGGCATCTCTCTACTCATTTTGAAAGCAGGTCTTGAGCCAAGGGCTTTTGCCTCCTAGTGGAGCTGCCTTTAAGACTATATTGCATCTCTGGGTGGATTTCCCTGAAGTTCTCCTGCTGCTTCTTTGCACTGTATAAATAATTGGATATTCACTCAACAGGACAAAATATGAATGTACTGTGTGTTTTCTCCTGGTGGGATGAGATATGTGAGCTCTGCTTTCTATCCTAGTGAGTAGCTGAGCATTTTTCTTCTACCCAGAGTTAGACCAGCTCCTGATTTCTGACAGCCTGGTGCTTTGGCCCTTCACTTTGCTGTTCCAAATGTGCCCAGCTGAGCTCCCAGGCACAGGTCACCTGCCTCTTGGTGAGTATCTGAGACCCGTGGGGCTCAGGCCTGCACAGAGGATCACCACCACCTCCTCCCCCCAGTGCCCAGGGGTGCCCAGTGGATGTGGCCTTTCTTGGGAAATGCTCCTGGCTTTTATTAAGTGGTAGAAAACAAAGTGCTTTGCATTAGTCAGCATCTTTTGTCAGCCTGGCTTGTTTTTTTCTTGGCTTAAAGCCACACTCGAATTTGGGAGCTTCAGGTTCTGCTTGAGAAATCAAGACAATGAGAAGATCATTTCCCTCACCCTGTATTGCCACTGATACTTAGATGAGCTGGAGATGGCAAGGGCTGGGGGGCTTTGCCTTTCCTGTTGCCTGTTATGACACATGAGCTGTCTCAGCCACAGCCTCACCATTCCCAAGGCCATCTCCCAGCCCGAGTCCTACCTGAAAATATTACCAGGCATCACTTAGGACATTTACAACTGAGTGGAGAGGTGTGCCCATGGTGGGATTCTTCCATCCCCACCAGCAGAACAGCTCAAGATACAAACAAGCTTCTCCCTGCTCCAGGTGCCAAGTGCATTTCTTCAGCCTCCAATTTAGAGGGTAACATAGCATTAAATATATCTATATATCTATATATATATATCTCCTTACATCAAAGCACCTGTAACCTGTGTTAGTCATCTTGGATGTTACTGAGCACCCTATGGATGTGGGGAATGTGCTTTGTGTATGAAGGGGATGGTCTCCCTCTGCTCCTGCCTACACTCTTCTAGCCACTCTCACGTCTGGGACCCTCTCTCCTCTCCACTGGAAAGAAAAATGAGATGTGAAAGGAAAAAAAAAAATAAGTGTTGAGGAAAATCTGGAAATCCAGATGGCCCAGCATTAGAGACACAGTCTGAGCTGTGGCCTTCATGGCTTCTACAGGGGAGTGCTGGAGTGACTGAAGGGCCCGACCTCACCAGCCATGGTACCTGCTCTAACCTAGTTGCCCAAGAGGTGAGGTCTGGAGCAGCTGCTGGTTTTCCTTTGAAGTCTTAGGGTTTGTGCTATTAATAAGCCTGGAAAAAAACCCACGTTTCCTGAGTTGGGTAACAGATGGCAAATTCCCCCAGATGAAGAGGTGTCAGCCTGATGGAAGAAGTGATGTGAGGACCTTTCTTTTCCCTTTGAGCTGGGTTTCTACTCTTTGTAGCAAAGCTGGTTATCTGCTGACAGATCACCCCACTGGTTCTGACCCAGCCACTCTGGTCAACCCCCTTCACTTCGTGCCCGTGTGTCTGCATTCCTGGTCATTCTTCAGCATAGGATTTTGAAGATGAGGGGCACTGGATTCAAACTGGAGCCCAGGAAGTTCCACCTCAACATGAGGAACAACTTCTTTCCTGTGAGGGTGACAGAGCCCTGGGACAGGCTGCCCAGAGAGGCTGTGGAGTCTCCTTCTCTGGAGACTTTCCAGACCTGTCTGGATGCCTTTCTGAGTGACCTGCCCTGGTTTTGGTCCTGCTCTGGCAGGAGGGTTGGACTGGATGATCTTCAGAGGTCCCTTCCAGCCCCTAATATTCTGTGATTCTGTGAAGACAAGTGCCATCCAGGATGAAGTCCCATTGAAAGAAGGTGTTGTGATGAGGAGCTGTTGAATGAGTCAGTGTGGTGGTGCTGGCAGGGAGGGCTGCAGAGCGGCCAGATCCTCACTTGGCATGAGAGAGCGAGAAGCAGAAGAGGAAAGTCATCTCAGAGCCAGGAGAGCTGTTTGGCCAGCCAAGGGGGCTGGGTTGCAAACAATTTCCCACTTAACTGTTTCAGTGACAAAGCTGCCACCAAGGCAGAGACACATCTCCCTGGTGACCAGCGATAGGACAAGAGGGAATAGGGTCAAGCTGCACCAGGGGAGGTTCAGGCTGGATATTAGGAAGAATTTCTTCACAGAAAAAGTGGTGAGGCCTTGGAACAGGCTGCCCAGGGAGGTGGGGGAGGCACCATCCCTGGAGGTGTTCAAAAAAGGGGTAGATGTGGTGCTCTGGGAGATGGTTTGGTGGTTAGCGGTTGTAGGGTGGCTGGTTGGACTTGATGATCTTGAAGTTTTCCAACCTTGACAATTCTGGGATTCTATGTCCATGGCCTCCCAAGGGCAGTGGGAGATGGGCTGAAGGCCAATATGGAGGTGGGGCCCTAGGCAGGGGATTAAACAGGATTTCACTCATCTTGTCTTCTTGCCTACCATTTTTGCTAAGGTTGCCTTCTTCCTGATCCTCCTCTGTTCCAGGGCAAGCACTCTTGGCTCCAGGTCTTCAGCAGGACCTGAGAAAGGTCCTCAGCAGCTCAGGATGGCATTGAACCAGGATGACTTTCTTCCTAGGATCCCTGTGTTGTCCCTTCTGGTACCTTGCACATGTGGCTGCCCCATCCCTGGCAGTGTTGAAGGGCAGGTTGGATGGGGCTTGGAGCAACCTGGGCTGGTGGGAGGTGTCCCTGCCCATGCAGGGGGCTGGAACTAGTTGGTCGTTAAGTCCCTTCCCACCCAAGCAATTCCATGAATCTTTAATCCAGACAGAGTGGAGTCTGGCTCTCAGAGGAGAAGTTGCAAAACACATCAGTGAAGTAGTCCAAAAAAATGTAAGGACTCTATCAAGAGCCTGAGCAGAGCCTTGGAGAGTCAGCAGTAACGCTGGTAGTAGTAGTAATAATAGTAATAATAGTAATAACAATAATAAGGCAGCTTGGAGGTCTGGTTCTGGGTGAGGCCCCGAGCATGCTAAGAGCTGTGTGACATGGCACTGAAGTTCTTTCCTCCAAGTGCTTATAAGCCATGTAGGAGGAGAGTGAGGGCACAGGACCAGTGACAGATGGGCAGGGGAGCAGAGAGAGGTGCCACTGGCTGGCCTGGCAGGTGCATCTTGGGGCACCAGAGGCTCCTGGCTGCTGTGGAGGTGGTTTCCAGAAGGATAACAAGGTGCATCTGTGGATCATCTGGGACACTTGCCCACGTGCAAGGGTCAGGACAGGGCAAGGAATGAAGTCCTTGTTTGAAGTGCAGTGACAGCCTGATGGCAGCTGGCACTGTGGGGTGGCTGAAGGCTTGGGCTGATGTCCCAGAGGGGAAGGGGATTGGAGATAATGGATCAACCGTGTACAAGCCACAAAGGGTCCTGGCGGTGGAGACACTGGCTTGCCTTGGATGAAGAGAAGGGGGAGTGTGGAGTGTCCCCAGCGGTGGGGAATGAGCTTTGCAGATGCCTTTGGAATGGCAATGCTGCAGGTGGCAGTGCTCGTGGCCAGGAGCTCAGTGCCAAGGCGCAGAAGGTGATGGTCAGACTTAGAGGTCTTGTGTGCCATGGCTGGAGAAGAGATAAGGGGGTACCCTGCCTGGGGGCTTGGAGGCTGGGTGTGCCTGTGGTGGGTGCCCTGCAGAGGTATCTGCAAGTGCATGGGTGACCTTGGCTCCTCCTCTTGGTTTTTGCACCTATGTCCCTGGGACACAGGAACACGGGCTGGACCCAGCTCACTCCCGGGAACAGCAGTGATATCTCCACGGGCAGAAGGTGGGCACACTCCTGGCTGTGTGCGGGGACACCATGCTCCAGGCTCTGGTGGGAGGGCAGGGAGAGCAGGACTCGCTGTTGGGAGGGCTGGTGGCTCCTCCTGTTCTTGCTCAGAGGCTTCTGAGGAGACACCTGCAGACGCTGCAAGTCTGGGCTGCAGCTGGAGCCAGTCCAGGAGCTTTCATCCCATCTGTGCCAACTCTGAGCTGTTAAACACAGGAGCAACTCACTGTTGCCCCCTGGCAGGAGCAGGACACTGCCCAGAGCTCACCATTGGACAGGCTGGGGCAGAACCAGCTTTCATCCAGAACTGAACATCTGTTCCAGATGTGGTTACTCACTGCCTGCGTCGCTGGGCTCCTGCCAGTGTTGTTCTGCTCCACAGTGGCAGGCTGGCATGAATTATTGAGAGATGGAGTTTAAATAAATGATAAACTGGTCTTGTGCCTGCAGTTGAGGTCCTGTCCACTCCTTCCAGGGTCACGCTGCCGGCGCCGATGTCCCCATGATGAGCTCGCACGTCGCCCAGGACCTGCCATCTCGTCTGCCTGATGGGGCTGATTGAAGAGCACGGAGAGGGGCAACCCAAGCATGAAGGTGGCCGAGGGGACCAGTCTCCTGGGGAGAAGGAGGATCCACAGCAGACAAGCAGGCAACCAGAGTTTCCCTCCTGGCAAGTGTCTCTCTCATCTCAAGCGGGTCCTGGCGAGGGGCGAGCTGGCACGGGAGGGTGGGAGGTGCTGGTGGTGGGTGGGAGGATGGAGCTGGGAGGACATTGCCAGCTCCCAAGGGTGGGCAGCAGGGACAGTACTGGGGACAGGGAGGGGATTCTGCCCCTCTGCTCTGCTCTGGTCAGACCCCACCTGGAGTGTTGTGTCCAGTTCTGGAGCCCTCAGCACAAGAAAGATACAGACCTGTTGGAGAGGGGCCAGAGAAGGGTCACCAAGATGATCCAAGGCTGGAGCAGCTCTGCTCTGGAGACAGGCTGAGAGAGTTGGGGTGTTCAGCCTGGAGAGGAGAAGGCTCCAGGGAGACCTTAGAGCACCTTCCAGTGCCTGAAGGGGCTCCAGGAAAGCTGGGGAGGGGCTTTTCATCAGAGAAGACAGTGATAGGACAAAGGATAATGGTTTTAAATTAAGAGAGGGAAGATTTAGGTGTGATATTAGGAAGAAATTCTTCACTGTGAGGGTGGTGAGGAGCTGGGATGGGTTGCCCAGGGAGGTTGTTGACATCAGCACGTTCTGATACACCCCAGATATCTCTATAGTTCAAAGGAAAGAGTCCATGGGATGTGCTGGAGAGCCCAGCATCTCATCTCTTTGAGGTCCCTTCCAACCTTAATAATTCTGTGATTCTATGGATCTGGAACTAAAATGCTGGAAAAACCCTGCATCCCAGGGAAACACTGTATGGGACCGTGCTGAAAGGAAAGGCACCCAGCCCATCTGCACGCGCGTGACAGAAGGGCAGGGGGCACCGTGGGCCTAAACCAGCCAGACCCTCTTTTGTTTTGTTGGCTCTCAGCTGGGAAACCCAAATGGCTTTTTTGGAAGCCTGGTAGTCTCGGAAATGGACTTTTTTGGTTTTAATTTTTCTTCACCCTTTTGAAAAATGGCTTGACTCACAGTTGCATGAGGCTGCGGGGATTCACAGCAGACCATCTGGCTCAGCTGGTAGCACTCATTAATTTTCCTCATATATTTTTTTGTTTTCGCTACTTTTGAGACACTTTGGGGGAAAAAAAACATGTTCTTGACGGCGTTGGAGGACTTCAAAGTTGTGTACATTTTTTAATTTTTATTTTTTTTTCCCCAGAGAAACAATGTACAGTGGATGCAGCTGTTGTGAGAGAATTGCATTTCTCTTGGGTTGTCTAAATGGGGAATTTGTCTCCTGTGGACAAGCAGGAGGACACAGTGTATTGCATTTTCCACTATTCATTTGTCTAATACCTGCCCTGCTATACTGGAACCCAGGAGTTTTTTTTTCTGGGTGATCTCTAATGCAGAAGGGCTTTCATTTAAAAAAAAAGGTACAGTGAGATTTTTCTTTTAAGCCACTGCTCTTCTGGAGCAAAGTACTTACTGATTAAATCAGCCTTATTGTCTCTAGTTATTCTGCCCAGAAACTGGAAAATTACTCAAGTCCTTGACAGGTGTTCACAGCTGATGGCTCAGATTTGTGGATGGAGTGCTGGGGCATATGGCATGATAAATAATAGACCAAACTAATCCTATTGACACTGTCCACCCTCCAGCTTGTGCACATTTATCCTCCTGCCTTGCTCTTGCAAGACAGCCCAGTCCATGAGCCAGCTCCTCTCCAGCTCCCCAGCCATGGACCCATGAGTTTTGCTCCTCCGTGTTTGATCAAAGTGTCATGGTGCTGTTTTTGCAAGGATCTCAGCTTGGTTGGTGTCCACCATGGGTTTGCTCTCCATCTGCTTATTTTGTTTGTTCAGCTGGTGATGGCACATCAGGCTGGGGGGTTGCTCAAGGGCCTCACTGGTGGCTTTTCTGGTGCTTCTGTGGCCTTTTAGATGCAGCAAAAATAACATCCCTTGAGTTTAAGGGATGATGGGCAATGCTGAAGGCTGGTACTACAAAGGAGGGTGTAGTATCTTCCATGAAAATACATGATGGGGGTGGTGGTGGCAGCTCCTCTAGAGGATGCTGAGTCCCAGCTTCATGCAAACATGAATCAGAGAATCCCAGACTGGTTTGGGTTGGAAGGAACCTTAAAGATCATCAGGTTCCAACCCCCCTGCACGGGCAGGGACACCTCCCACCAGCCCAGGCTGCTCCAAGCCCCATCCAACCTGCCCTTCAACACTGCCAGGGATGGGGCAGCCACAGCTTCCCTGGGCAGCCTGGGCCAGGGTCTCACCACAACGCTGTGGCCTGGTCACGGGCAGAGCAGAGAGCTCTGTGCTGGGTTTGTGGTTGTGCTGGTTTGGGTCACCCAGCCCTGAAAGAGAAATCTGTGGACAGGATGTAAGTCATGAGCCACCAACCTCCCAACTCAGTCCTGGGTCGTATGATGGTGAGAGATGGAATATCTCAGAGCTGTCTGTGACAACTGGGTGAGGTGACAGCCAGAGAGCTGTGGAGTATTTCCAGCTGTCCATTAGGACTGTGGCTTTCAGTGAAATTACAGATGTAGCCCGGAAAACGCTCCAGATTTGGCCAAAGAGCCGTCACCGTTGCTGGCTGTGGGAGCTGCTGCTTCTTGGCAGCTTCTCTGGGGCTGTGCAGCCCCCTCTGTGCCACTGCAGAGCGAGGTGACACCCAGGGGCACTGCAGGGATGGTGGCTCCTGCTGTCCTGCTGCCTGCTTCAGGGTGACACTGGTGTCCCCAGCGCAGGGTCCGTTCCCTGGTGTTCACGAAGCCAACCCACACCCAGGGTTGGGATATTTGCTTTAATACCCAGTTCTGCACAGAAATGGGAGCAGGGGGGGGTGTTCCAAAAAACAACCTCTGTCTCCCAGAATGCAAGTGTTGCTTTCATACCCAAAAACGTGAGAAAGAACTTGATGTCTAACTTTCTTATGTCACTCACACACACTCATCCCTCAGCTCATTCCTGGCTTCCATTCAAGGTGGCAATGCTCAAAAATGTCACCATGCCTGCTCCAAGAGTGGGGGGCTTGTTGTTAGCAGGGGTCCCTCTTGCCTGTGGGTGTGAATTTTAGTGTGCTAATAGCTCATTAATGTATGAATACTGTGATTGCAATTACTCAGTGTGGCTGTAACCCAGGCAAGCTGTGGGCAGGGCTCCTCTCCATCCCTTTCATCTCTCCAGCCAGTGTCTTGCAGGCCTGTCTCAAAGCTGGGCTGATCTGGCTTTGTTTAATCACAGAATCACAGAGTGGTGGGGTTGGATGGGACCTTTGGAGATCATCTTGTCCAACCCCCCTAGAGCAGATCCCACAGGAACATGTCCAGGTGAGTCTGGAATCTCTCCAGGGATGGAGACTCCACAACCCCCGTGGGCAGCCTGTCCCAGGGCTCTGTCACCCTCAGGGTCAAGAAGTATTTTCCTATATTTAGGTTAAACCTCTTGTGCTCCAGTTTGTGCCCGTTACCCCTTTCACTCTTATCTGGGCCCTATTTAGGAAGAAACTCTTCACTCTCAGGGTGGTGAGGAGCTGGGATGGGTTGCCCAGGGAGGTTGTTGATGCCCCATCCCTGGAGGTTTTTAAGGCCAGGTTGGATGAGGTTTTGTGCAGCCTGGTCTGGTGGTGGGTTCCCTGCTCCTGGCAGGGGGGTTGGAACTTGGTGATCTTTGAGATCCCTTCCAACCTTAATGATTCTGTGATTCTATTTTTATTCTGTGTGTCCCTTATGTTCTCTTTTATGTGTTATTTTTTCCCCAAATGTGTTTTTTTCCCCCTATATTTTACTGATTTCGATTACTAACTGACATCAGCACGTTCTGATACACCCCAAATATCTCTATAGTTCAAAGGAAAGAGTCCAGGGGATGGGCTGGAGAGCCCAGCATCTCATCTCTGCTCCCAGGCACAGCCTGAACCCATCCTGGTCCTGTGCACAGGGAGGAGCAGGATGTGTCCCATCCCTCCATCTCCTGCTCTGATTCCTCAGCAAGGTGTGTGCCCTGAGTGACCAGAGCACCCAGCACACCAGGCTGTGCTGCAAACTCACCAGTGGAAGGTGGAGGAATGCACATCTGGAGCCTCAGAGATGTTTGCTGCCTGTGTGGTTTTCATCTGGAGCCCTTTCCATTGCTGATTGACTTAATTAAAATCAAACAAAATTTTAAAAAGCAGAGAGGTTGAGGCTTTTGTTTGTTTATTTGTTTTGTTTGGTGTTTTTTTCACTGCCTCAATTTGAGGACTATGGAGCTAAATTTCAATTTGAAATTTCCTCTAATTTGCTTTTTAAAGTTTCCCCCCTCCCCCCAAAAAAACAAACAAAACCCAACCAAACCATTTTTGAGCTGCAAACTGAGAGAAGGTGTTAGACTTTGTAAACGAAACCAAACCTGACCCCAGAATCTATGAACTGGCTCAAAAAAATAAAAAAATCGCAAAGTACATTTTTCTGGAAAAAAAAAATTAAGTATTTTTTTGATTTTTCCAAGCAAAACCTTTTAACTGAATTCACCAAGGTGCCTAAAATACTTCCCATGTGTTTTGCCCCAGCATGGAGAGACGTGGGCTGGTGCTCAGCAGTGGGATGCTCCTCTACCTGCCCCAAGCTTGCTCTGTGCTATGGGGAGTATTTTGGGACATGGCTTGAGCTTTGCAGGTTTGATGGAGAGAGGGGAAGAGGATAAATGATCCTGGGGCCCCCATTTGTTCTTCATCCCCCAATGTGTGTCTGCTTTTGCTTGCAGCTATCCTCCTCCTCCCTCTGTCAGGACCTTGGTGCATCCCCAGGAGGTCACAGCCCTCCTCAGCCTGCCTGCAAATCACTGCCCGGGCCTGAGTGAGGGGTAGAAGTAAGAAAAAGGAGGAAAATGTCTCCTCGTTGGGAGATTTGCAGATTAGCACCCCAGACACAAAAGTCTCAATGAAGCTTCCCCCCCCCATGAACCAGCTAAAATGTCTCTCACTGATGGGAAGTCTAAAAATAAGCACGTTCTCCACAAACAGCTTAAAGATGTTGAAAATGAAAAGCAACCAAGGCTGCAGAACGTATGAGTCACGAAATGACAGGGCTATCTTTCAAAGAGCAAGACAAAACACAACAACAAAAAAACCCAACCCCTCCCTGCTGAAATTCATTGGGAGTTCCCTGGGTTTGCTCTGGGGCTCTTTGCCCCATGGACACTCATCTCTTTGTGGGCCAGCAAAGGGCTGAAGTCTTCCTCTCCCTTTTTCCCTTCTCCTCTGGCGTGCCAGAGCTGCTCTGTGTAAATAAGAGTGAAACCCACTTGCTCAATGAGCAGGAGGTGTTTTTGCCTCCCATTTCTGTTGATTTTGGTTGGGCTTGTTTTTGGAGATAGACCTGCTGGCAGGAGCTTGCTGGAGGTCAAGAGTTCTTGCAGTGAGGAGTGTACATCTATGTTTGTCTCACCAGCATGTTCTTCTGGCCCCAGCTAAACCACGAGTGTTTGGACTCTTGGTTGGGAAGAAGCAGATTTTTGTGGGTGTAACTGCATTTGTCTATAGCTTTAGTTTGTTGGGATAATGTAATTTAAAGAACTTCTCAGTTTGTTTTTTCCTTCCTGAAGGTCTCCTTTTGTGATGAGCTCCACTGGGGTGGACTCTTGCAAAACTGAAACTTTTTTAGCATTTGCAGATCAGCTTGAATCAAGCTCTTGGTGATTGAGGCAGCATGAAAGGGGATGGACTGGTGCCAAACTGGTGCCTACATCTGGTGTTTGCAGTCAGCCCCAAACTCTTGGATAGGCTGGACTGAAACCTTGGAGCCAAGCAGATGGCAGGGCTGGGGACATGAGTCTGCCAGTGCTGTGTGGCCCAGGCTTGCTGGTGGTGGGCTAACATCACCAGGGATGGAAGGAGCTCCATCCTCAGCAGCACCTTCATCCATCGTCTTCCTCACTGTGGCAGCAGAAGGAATCTTAGAATCATAGAATGCCAGGTTGGAAGGGACCTCAGGGATTAGCTGGTCCAACCTTTTTAGGTAGGAACACAGTTTAGCTGAAGTGGCCCAACACCTTGTCAAGCTGAGTCTTACAAGTGTCCTGTGTTGGGAAATCCACCACCTCCCTGGGGAGGTTATTCTAGTGTCTCACTCTTCTCATAGTGAAAAATTTTCTTCTGATCTCCAGTCGGGATGTCCCCAGGAGTAATTTGCACCCAATATCCCTCGTCTTTTGCATGGGACTCCTTGTAAAAAGGGAGTCTCCATCTTCTCAGGGACCACCTGTTGAGGACTGGCACATGGCAACGAGCTCTGCCCGGAGCCTTCTCTCCTCCAGGCTGAACAGAGCCAGCTCTCTTGGCCTTTTCTCCCATGGCAGCCTTCCCAGATCCTTGTGGCCCTTCTCTGGACCTTCTCCAGCCTGTCCACATCTCTTTTGTATAGAAGGGATGAGAACTGTCCACAGGGCAGTGGCACTGGGCCAGGCTGGGCCAGAGCCCTTCCCCCAGCTCACTGCAGGGCTGGCTTGCTCCTTGCCCCAGTGGCCCATCCATCAGTAGCTCCATTGCCCAGGCTGGCAGGTACAATAAAGGCTGTGCACGACCACCACCAGCCCTTGAGCACAGCTCATTTGGCAATGGCTTAATCTAGATACTTAGTCCTGAAATGCACTGATTAAGCTTCAGAATAAAACATCCAGTGCAAAAGTGAGCTGAATCCAGAGTGAAAATAAAAGTTTCTCCTGGAATAATTAAGCATCATGAAAACATGAAAATCCAGGCTAGGGAGCAATTGTGTGTCTTCCACAAAATGTTCCATCAGAAATCAGGAGAAGACTGAGAGGGAATCTAATTAATGTCTATAAACACATGAGGGCATCAAGAAGGCAGAACAAGCTCTTGTCACTTGTGCCCTGTGACAGGACGAGGGGCAATGGATTCAAACTGGAGCCCAGGAAGTTCCACCTCAAGATGAGGAAGAACTTCTTTCCTGTGAGGGTGACAGAGCCCTGGGACAGGCTGCCCAGAGAGGCTGTGGAGTCTCCTTCTCTGGAGACTTTCCAGACCTGTCTGGATGCCTTTCTGAGTGACCTGCCCTGGTTTTGGTCCTGCTGTGGCAGGGGGGTTGGACTCTAACCCCTCATATTCTGTGATTCTGTGAAATAATAGGATGGAATGAAGCAACACAAAGATGTAGGCTGGAAGTTGAAAAGCCCTGTCCCTCTCATGACACCCATCAGACTAGGAAATGTTGCTGAGCCCTCCCCAGGGAGCAGTTGTGTGTCTGTCTTTAGGATGATGGAAGTTGGACTGGACAGAAACCCACTCCCCAGTAACGGGGGGGAATATTTACAGACCTCCAGATTTCCATGGACTTTATGGATCTTTCTGAGTTTTGGATTCAGTGGGTCATCCCAGACTGAGCAAAAGTATTTCATTTCAAAGAGGACTTTTTTATTTGAAGGACCTGTAAGTTTGAGCCTTATTGTTATATATTTTATATCTCTTTTTGTAGGATATACAGATACGATTATATATATTATATAGGATATTTTTTTAAAAACAGCCTCTTCTAAAATCATGCACTGGCTTGCCCTGCCTCCCCTTGGACACCACGTTTATTGCTGCCAGATGTATTGCCTGCTCACCCTTCAGCCTCCACTTTCCTTGGTCTCAAAAAAGGCACCTGCAGTGAAGACCTGCCTGGTCAATGAGGAAAGGCTGTGGGTGGTCTACCTGGAATTCTACTGCATTCTGATGACAAAACTGGCTGCTCATGGCTTGGACAAGTTTATGCTCTGCTGGGTAAAACCCTGGCTGGACAGGCCCAGAGAGTGGTGGGGAATGGAGTTCAGTCCAGCTGGTGACCAGTCACTAGTGGGGTTCCTCAGGGCTCAGTGTTGGGACCACTTCTGTTCAACAGCTTTATCAATGATCTTGATGAGATAGAATGCACCCTCAGTCAGTTTGCAGATGACACCAAGGTGGGAAGGAGTGTTGATCTGCCTGAGGGTAGGGAGGCTCTACAGAGAGACTTGGACAGGCTGGATGGGCTGAGGTCAATTGTATGAAGTCCAACAAGGCCAAGTGTCACATCCTGCACTTATGCCACAAGCAGCCCAGGCTGGGGACTGAGTGGCTGGAAAGTGTCTGGTGGAAAGGGACGTGGGGGTTCTGATTGATAGGTGGCTGAACATGAGCCAGTGTGCCCAGGTGGCCAAGAAGGCCACCAGCATCCTGGTCTGTATTAGAAACAGTGTGGCCAGCAGGACCAGAGAGGTGATTGTCCCTCTGTGCTCAGCACTGGTGAGGCTGCACCTCCAATACTGTGTCCAGTTTTGGGCACCTCAATACAGGAAGGACATCGAGGTGCTGGAGCATGTCCAGAGAAGGGCAAGCAAGGTGATAAGGGGCCTCAAGAACAAGTCTTACGAGGAGCAGCTGAGGGAACTGGGGCTGTTTAGTCTGAAGAAAAGGAGGCTGAGGGTAGAACTCATCACCCTCTGCAACTGCCTGAAGGGAGGCTGTAAAGAGGCAGGTGCTGGTCTCTTCTCACCAGTAACTGGTGATAGAACAAGAGGAAATGGCCTCAAGCTGCACCAGGGGAGGTTTAGACTGGACATGAGGAAGAACTTTGTCACTGGAAGGGTTATCAGACATTGGAACCTGCTGCCCAGGGACGTGGTCGAGTCACCATCCCTGGATGTGTTTAGAAGTCATCTAGATGTGGTGCTTGGGGACATGGCTCAGTGCTGGGCTTGGGAGAGCAGGTTTAATGGTTGGACTCGATGATCTTGAAGGTCTTTTCCAACCTAAGTGATTCTATGCTTCTGTGATTCTCTGGTTCTGTGAAACGGAGGCTCTGGCAGCAGGTTGCTGAGCTGGGTGGTCTTCAGAGGTAATCAGCCTGACTGGTGCTCAGCAGCTTGATAGCAAGTTACATCAAGCCCTAATCCACTCGTTGTCAGAGTGACAGCTGAGTGCTGGCAGGGACAACCAGCACTGGTCCCCCCCAGGCAGGTCTCTGACAATAACCCTCCTGCCTTGTGTCATTTTTCCAGCCTGTTACTTTGTCACATTAGTATTAGATTGTCTCTGGTCATCTCATTTTCAGGAGTGTGATGCAGCTGGCATGGTGCTGATTCCCAAGGTATCCCTCTCCTTCCAGAGGGTGTCCCCTCCCACCCCCACCCCAGCCCTGGGACCTTCCTTGCAACCCAGGACATTAAAAAAACAGAGGGCTTGACACAACCAGCTCTGTGTTTTCAGAAAGAAAACCAGGGGCTCTGGCTGGGCTTATTTACACAGACACCAGTTTGGAGACACACTGGGTATACTTGGGGATTAATGAGATCTTGGTCCTTTAACCATTTTTAATAATAAACCTATAAGCTTAATGGATTTTCCAGCTACTGTTTTCAGCTGTGAAGGTTGGGACATTTTTGGCTAATGTCTTCCAGAGCTGAAGGAAAGGAAATGAGCTGAAGGCAGGGAATAACGTTCTGCAGTGAGGGACTTTAGCCCCACTTTACTCTGTAAGCTGAGGGAGTCCCAGGTGAAGGTTTCCTTACTCATCAAGCAAAAGAGAAATGAAATGGATGGGGAGGGACTGGATCCTCTCCCTGCTGAGAAGGGGCCTTTGGGCCCATCATAAACCTTCCACTGATGTTTCCAAGGGCAGGAATTCTCTTCTCACTGGACACAGAAATGCCAATAACTTAATAAAAATTGTAAAATCACAGGATGTAGCCCTGCCTGCACAGCCCTGATGGTTTATAAGGACCATGGCTAAATTCCTGCATCCCCAACCAGGCCAGGACCTGGTGAGCAGGCAACGTGCAGGCAAGGGGCAGAAGGGTGCAGCAAAGGGCAGGAGAGCTCAGCTGGTGAAGCAGAAATAGCTTGATGTCTACAGAGATGGGATTTCCAGGCTGTGTAGGGAGCAGAGAAAGCAAAACCCCTCTGCCCATGGTTCCTGAGGTGGTGATGGTGCTCCTTCTGATGGTGCAATCCCAGCGTGGGGAACAGCAGCACCCACGAGGCTGAAAGGAAGGACACAGGAAGGGTTTTTCATCAGAAAAGTACCACATGGGAGGATGTGAACTGAGCACCTTTGAGACATCAGATTGACACTTGTTCTGAAGGGCTTGTTGAGTGGCTGTGGGAGTGCTGGTGTGGGTGCTGGGTGCCTCTCCAGGCTGCTTCCCAGATCTGACCAAGGCAGTTTTAAGTTGATGTGTGTTGAGTGTTGGGTTCCCGTTAGAGAATCTTCTGCAGTCAACTGATTTCACCACCAGAACATCTCCCACATTTTTAGCCTAAATTGATTTTAGCTGAATTTCACCCCCCTTGGAAGTGCCATGGTCCAGCCTTCCTCAGATGTGGCTTTTTCAGTGGGTTTCTGATACCTAGTATTGATCCAGAGAGCATGTTCCTCTGGTGCCTTCAGCAAGGGAAGTGGAAAGACAAGCTCCAGCAGCCCACTGAAGATGACTGTGGTAAGGGAAGGTATCTCCTGGCTGATCTGGCATGGTAGTTGTAGCTCAGCTGAGAAGCCTGGGGTGATGTTCAGCAAGCTGGGAGAGGTGTATCCCTTGAAGCACCATTCAGGAGAAGCCAGGACCTCCTGGAGCTCCCAGTAGCAGTGAGTTGTGGCTACTTGCTCTGCTCCTCAGCACTGAACAGAGGGGCAGGCAGGCTGGGCTGGGACCCTGGGCTGAGGGAGATGCACACCCTGGTGCACCCAGGACACGGGAGCACTTCTGTGCACCCAGTAGTTGTGCACCTTCCTGCACGCTTGGACACTCAGCTCTGAGCACGCAGGGGACCTGGACCTTTGTGCACACAGGAGACACCTGCAGATGTGGTTTCTTCTCCTCCATGGCTGTTTCTTCAAAAAAAAAAACAAAACAACCAGGCAGGCTACTCCCCCCCATCCCATCCCATCTCACCCCATCCCACCCCATCCCACCCCATCCCATCTCACCCCACCCCATCCCATCCCAGCACACCCCACCCCATCCCACCCCACCCCACCCCATCCCATCTCACCCCATCCCACCCCACCCCATCCCATCCCACCCCATCCCACCCCACCCCATCCCATCTCACCCCATCCCACCCCACCCCATCCCATCCCACCCCATCCCACCCCACCCCACCCCATCCCACCCCATCCCATCTCATCCCATCCCACCCCACCCCATCTCACCCCATCTCATCCCACCTCATCCCACCCCACCCCACCCCACCCCACCCCATCCCATCCCACCCCATCCCACCCCACCCCATCCCATCACATCTCACCCCATCCCACCCCACCCCATCCCATCTCATCCCACCTCATCCCACCCCATCCCACTCCTCAGAGGCAGCTGGAGAGCTTTCAGGGAGTCAACTTTCGGAGGGGCTCGGCCCCACATGAGTGACCCCTCTGGGGTCTTGCTCTGTTGGGGCTCGTGCTCCTTCCCAGCCCCTGCGGCGGGAGCAGCGGGGGACGCAGCCGCGGGCGCCCGCTCCCTCCGCCCTGCGCGCAGCATCCCGGGGGGGGGGGATATGGGGAGGGGGGTGGGCTCGCCCCGAGCTGCCGGCGAGGAAGGGGTTACGGGGCCCTGCCGCAAGGTGGGCTGCGGCGGAGGGTGGTCCCGGGCGGGGGCTGCGCGGGGCCATGGGGCGCTGAGCCGCTGCCGCCCCCGCTGCCCGCCGGGCCTGGGGCTGCGGAGTGCACCTCAGGCTCGTCTCTTCTATTGTATCTTATTTTATTTTATTTTATTTTATTTTATTTTATTTTATTTTATTTTATTTTATTTTATTATTTCCCCCCCCTCCCTTGCCCCCCCCCCCGCCCCCCCATCCTCACCGCCCAGATCTTTCCCTCCTTGCTCTGCCTCCTCCCTCCATCCTCCTCTGAATAACTCGGGGCCAGGAGCGATCTGGAGGAGGAGGAGGAGGAGGAGGAGGGGGGTGGGGGGGGGCGGGGGGGGCCGAGGAGCCGAGCAAACCTGTAGCGGAGGAGCCGGCTGGTGGAGAGGTGAGTCGTGGGGGGGGGGGACACCCCCCAAAGAAGGATGCGGAGCGCGGGCAGCCCCCCCATTTGGGGGTGGGGGGTTGCAGGGAGCCGGCTGCGCAACCGCGCGCCCCCAAATCCGGGGGGGGGGGGGGGGGGGGGGCTGGTTGTCCATAGGGAACCAACTTGTTGGCCCCAACCAGGGGGGTCGGGGGGGCGACCCGGAGCGGTTTCCCGAGGGGTTGGGGACGGAGAAAGGGTGCAGGGCAGGGGAGGGGGGGGTCTCCGCGGGTGCGGATGCTCATCCGCTCCCACCGTCCCCACGGGAGCACCCGGGACTGGTTTAGTCCCCGGCGCGGGGGGCTTTGGGGGGGGGGGGGGGGTGGGGGGTTGTGGGGGTTTGGTGTTTTTTTTTTTGGCTGTGTGAGGTTGTGGGCACAGGCTCAGACACGCGTGGTTGTGGCCAAGGCTGAGCAAGTTGCCATGGAGCGACGTGACAGCACTTTTTGCTGCCCAGAAAGGTGGTTTGGTTTGTTTGGTTGTGGTTTGGGGTTTTGTTGTTGTTGTTGTTGTTGTTGTTTTCTGAATTTCTGGGCCCTCTCCCGGTTGGTAGCTCGGGTGATGTAATGAGTGCTCGGCACCTCTGCGGTGTCCTGCTCCCCTGGAGTTAGATAAGAGTGAAGATCCCAGAGCAGATCCACCATCTGTTGGAATAGATGAGTCTTAATGCATCTGCCCAACCCCACAAACCTGCCGGGCGGCGGAATTTGGCCCCAAACACCTCCCGGTGCTGCTGTCAGCAAACAAAAGCCTCCCAAGGACCGTCCTACCTGTCGCCCAGGTGTCAGCTTTGATGCCTTCAGCCCAACCTCCTCTTATTTCGGGCACTGTTTCAATCGCCAGGTTTCAATCCACGAGTCGCAGTCCTTCCCTCCTGCTCTCCCCTCTTGAGCAGCACGAGGAGGGCTGAGCTGCCCGGCTCTGCTGCCCTCCTGCCCCTCACCAGCCCCTCAGACCTTCCCCACCCACCCAGTGGGACTGGTTTCCAGGCAGCGGCCGCGTCCCCCCTTAGCACCCGTCGCACCAAGTCGCCGGGTGCCTTGTGAGGTGTCTCTGCTCTCGGTGCCTTTTGGAAGGTGCTGGGAGGTGGTGGGGATGCAGACGGGCGCCGTCGGGGTGTGAGAGCGGGACGGGCTCGGCGGTGGGAAGAGCTGGCCGGGGTCTGGCCAGGCTCTGGTGGCCTGTGACTCCACCAGGGGAGAGAGAGGTGTGGGATCCTGTCTCATTCCATGTGCTTGCTGGACTAGAAGAGGATCTCCTGGTTGCCTGGGAAATCAAATTTCCCCATTGTTCAGCTGCACATTAGCTGCACAAGGCCGTGATTGGCACAGGGCTGGATCACCCAGGTTGCTTGCATCACGTAGGCAGCTGCCACCGAAATGACACACTTGATTGAAGGCCAAAAGAACCATATACGTAACTGCCTGTGATTAAGCTCCATATGATGCCTCAGAGCAAGTAAAAACCCCTCCTTCATCTCATCTTGTTTGTAACGAGACAACCGTTGCAGGGATATCATTCGGGTCATGTTGTGGCTTTTGGGGGATTGTTGGGATTGTGTTTTGGCTTTGGTGTTGTTTTTTTTTTGTGGGTTTTTTTCTTTGCTTCTGGCTGTAAACTTCCATGACCTGCAACAATCTGCCATTGCAACCTTGCGTGGTGCTCCATGAGAGCCTGGTGCTTTAGGTGCTCTGGTGGCTGGGAATACAAATTTTGTCAGGTAAGAGCTTCCAATGCTATTTTTTTTTTAAACACAGAATATTCCAGCTGGCTTCATCTGGGGAGGGAGAGGGTCTGTGCACGAATCCTTTCCCCGTTAGCTTGCATGTGAGGCCGTACAACTGGATTTCTGGGGAGGGTTTGGCAGGGAAAGCTTTGTCTTCTCAGGTTTTGGAGTCTTGAATGATGCTTAACCATTTCCTCAGAGCATGCCCTGCACCTGTAGAGAAATCCCTTGCTCTGGCTTTGGTGAGACAGTCCGTGGCTCACGGGGCACAATCCTGACCAGGCAGTGAGGGGTGAGGAGGGTGCTGCACCAGGGCCAAACCCTGCACTGGGTGAAAGCTGCAGGTAGCAGAAGGACCTCGGGGCTTGCTGTGGGGAGGGCTGGGTCCTGCAGGAGCTGGCTGCTGGTCCTGGGCTGTTTGGGAGTGTGTGGATCTCCTCTGGTTCTCAAACCTTCCCTGAACTTTTCAGTGGGGCAGGATCAGGCTGGGGCTGCAAACTGATGGGTTTCAGAGGCGAAGAAAAGCGCTTTCCAAACGCCTCCCTGCTGCCAACTCCTGGGGCAAAACCTGTCTTGCCAAAAGGAATAAAAACACCCAGACATTTAAAGGGAAATAGTTTGCACAAATGCTGATTTTAACAGTCTCCTACCTTTCCTGTCTCAGCTGCCCAGGGACAACCTCTGTGCTCACACTCCCTCCGACTTCATTGTCATGCAGCTTTTGTCCAAGCCTAACGTGCTTGAGAATTCTGCTGATGCAGCTTATTCCTACCATATCGTGATACCTGGGTGCATATATAAGTGTAGATAGATATTTAAACAACATTTTTGTGGCCACTGGTTCAGGCTTTCCTTCCCAGCCCAGCCTGGGAACGTGCAGATGGCTGGTCCTGTGCATCTCACGCAGCCTCCCGAAACCCTTCCTCTGGAAGTTGCACTGCAATGCAAGTCTTCTTCTTTTATTTTTCTTTAAATGATCTGATTTCTAAGCAAAATCATTGCTTGGCCATGAGTGAAATCATAGTACTATGTGTGTTTTATCTTCCAGAGTTATCATAAACTGAACAAAATCCCCATGGGGGAACTACTTATATTAGAAATACCAGTAAACATCATTCTGGTTGATTGCTGGACATATAACTTTATTGATTCAGCATAAAATATGGCAGGCAGTCTATTAGGAGATGTAAAATGAAACAGTCAGAGCCTTTTCAGCATATGTTGAGAATGTAGAATGGGTTTGAGATGGGTCATTTTAGCCAAGTGGATTGCTAAGGTTTTGTACGAGTCCTTTAAACAACACCAAGTCAGTTTTATTCAGATTTCTACAGATATATTAATTAGTTTTGACTCCTGACTGGGGGAACTGAGACGTATGGAGAAGCTTTGCAAGACTGGGTAGTTTAATTGTATTTTTAACCTGTGAATATAGTTAGTGTTAAAAGTGTAAGCAAGAAACTAAAGTCAATACTGAGTATTATGCAATAGTACTTGGGTTATCATGGAAAGAGGACAATAGAAGCTCTTCTATAGGTCTGCTTTGAAATAAATGCAGTGTACTTTGATAAAAGCACTAAAATGTGAAAATGTTCCTCAGAGTAAAGGCAGTAGTAATTGAAGTCAGTGTAGATTTAGTCTGTTGCATCTGAAATCCATGGGCAGGACATGGAAAATGTAAAGAAATGCAGTGGGTGGCTCTAAAACTGCCCTCTCATCCCCTGAATGTCTTCTCTGCTTGTGGAGGTTTACTGGGTCTGACCGTGTGTGTGTTTTTACAGCAGGATAAAAGAAAACCTTTGCACGTCTGCACTACCCACTGGCAGGGGGGCTGCCCAAGGCTGAAGCTCCCGAGCAGCACACACCCCCCTCTTTCATGCCTTTTGGAGCTGTTTAACCCTGGGGTGGAAGTTCTGGATCCAAGCTGTTTGTTGCCCATAACCGCTCCGCTCTGCTGGCAGCTTTGGTGGGTGCCTCCCGGGGTGCAGGCATTGCCAAGTGGGGTGCTGAGGCATGGCAGTGCCATCTGTGTCCCCAAACCCCCAGCAGTGACCCAAGTTTGGTGGAGGTGCTGGTTTGGGGCTCTCTGAGCCACCCCTTTCCTCACCCTCCTGTATTTCCATCCCATAAGTGGGACCAGCATGGTCCTTCCTCTGCAGGCTGGCTCTGGAGGTTTATAAAAGCAGCAAAGGGCAAAGTGTGGCTGCTTTGCCTTTCCAGCAGGGCACAAGCAGGTGCTGGCTTTGCCTGTGTTTACTTCTTGTCCTGGAGGACAATTGTGTGGTGGCAGGTGACAGGACAGGGGGCTCGTGTGTGCAGAGGCAGCATGTAAAGAGGTTCCTTGGGGTGGTTTTGTCCATTGGTGCTGGGACATTAAACAGTAACATGAGCAGGAGGATCTGGGAGCTTGTGCAGTGGAGGGAGTGGCTGCCCCTGATATCCCGCACAAAGCCCAGCTGGCTTCATTCCTTCCTAACCTCCATTCTCTTGGCATTTGCACTTGCTCCCTGCCAGGGACCTGGTTCTGGAAGGGGACAGTAGGGCAGAGGCTCCCAGATGGTGACGAGCTGCAGGGAGCGTGTGCCCGCCCTGGGGCTGATCCACACCAGTGAGGTTTCCTTCATGCTCCTCTGTTTGCAGGACTGCAGGTGTTTGCATGGACACCACCATCCTTCTGTTCCTCACCCAACCCTGCAAAGCCCTGGGCAAACAGCTCCTTGGCTTGGGTGAGCACTGCTGGTGCCTCCAGCCTCTTCCAGTGAAGGTAACTGAAACCCCCCTGGGGACAATGTGGCCCATGGGTGTGTGCTTGAATCTTGGAATCATGGAATGGTTTGGGTGTGAAAGGACCTTTAAAGGTCATCTGGTCTAAACCCCCCTGCCATGGGCAGGGACACCTCCCACCAGCCCAGGTTGCTCCAAGCCCCATCCAACCTGCCCTTCAACACTGCCAGGGATGGGGCAGCCACAGCTTCTCTGGAAGCTGAAGACTCAGATGTATTTGTGCTGCGAACTGGCCAGCTTCTCAAAGGGTTTGAGGACACATCTGGGGGCTACCAAAGATGTCACAGTCATGTGTTCTTTGAAACATATTTATATATTTATTCTTGATCTTAGATAGTCTGCTCTGACCCCTTTTAGAAGCTGCAGTTTAAGAAAAATGCCCCCTCTCCACATTTTTCTCCTGCATGTTGGTGACCTGTGCCAGGGCAGTGATTTCCCCATGGAGAGCTGTCGGCACATCAGCTCTTATGCAAATGAGATTCCAAATAGTTGATCATCCCTGCCACATATTAAGATTGGGAACAGCCAGCCCAAGAGCAAATCCCAGGAAAAACAAGAAAATGAAGCCTCCATAACTGGTTTCAATTATTCAGTCTCGCTGGTTCTCTTTATGTTTCGTGAAGAAACACACAAATCTCTCTGGGTCTGGCGTGTTTACAGAGTGCTTGTGGGTTTCAAACACAGCCAGCATCAGATTTCTGTTGTAAATTTCCTTCAAATAAATACAGAAATAAAAATAAGGATGCTGTAATTTGTGCCACCCCAAGAGCTAAATACTGCGCTCCAGCAGGAAATGATCATTTCTGGTTTCTTGGAACAGCTTTACTATAATCTTCCAAAGCCCAGTAGCTCCCAAAGAAAGAAGCACAGACTTTCTCAAGGCAGCTCAGCTCTCTCTGATAGGATCTGGGTCCTTGTGAATTAAGGTTTTGGTCGATGAGGCATTGCAGCACATGCTGAGATCCTGCTGATTGCAGGGAGCTTTGCAGCATCAGAGCTCCAGGGTTCACCCGTGGGAGAAGGTCCATTCCTGACACCACTCTGCACAAAAACACAGAACCACAGAGTCACAGAATTACCAAGGTTAGAAAAGACCTTTACAATCACCAAGTCCAGTCTATGACCAACACCACCACATCTCCAGACCATGGCACCAAGTGCCACCTCCAGCCTTTCCTTGAACACCTCCAGGGATGGTGCCTCCACCACTGCCCTGGACAGTCCATCCCAATGTCTGATCACCCTTTCCATGGGAAGTGCTTCCTGCTATTCCACCTAAACCTCCCCTGGAGCAGCTTCAGGCCAGGCCCTCTCGTCCTGTCACTGGTTGCCTGGGAGAAGAGCCCAACCCCACCTGAGCACAACCTCCCTTCAGGTGGTTGTAGAGAGTGAGAAGGTCCCCCCTGAGTCTCCTCTTCTCCAGGCTCAACAACCCCAGCTCCCTCAGCCTCTCCCTGTAAGACTTTCCCTCTGGTCCCTTCCCCATCCTCGTTGTCTCCCCTGCACCTGCTCCAGCACCTCCAGGTCTTTCTTGCAGTGAGGACGTCCCTGCAGGTTTGAGATCTATCTATGTGCTCTTCCCACGTTGTAGTGGTTGCTGTTCAACAGCTGCTCTGGTGGACAAAGCACCATTTGGTGGATACTCTGGGCACCTCCTGCAGCAGTGCCACAGTCCTGTGCACCCAAAGGCAGCTGATCCACCCCCTGTTCTGCATATTCACAACAATCTCTGAGCTCTTTCTCATCATAACCACCCTGGTGGGCCTGGGAACTTCTGGCTGGGGCAGGTCTTCATTTGAGTCAGCTGAGCCTCTCCCAGCAAGCAAACTGGGATCCTCTGTTTAAATCTGGATCCTCTTTTAAAGCTGGGCCGTAGCACATGTACAGAGACACATTCCCCAGGAAACTAATATCCCTGAGTGTTTGCAGTGGGGAAGTGCTTGGAACGTGTCTTGGTTTGAATCTTGCACGACGATCTGCCTCAATTTATGTGAAACTCATTCCAGTGTTATGGTTACCTCCCCTCTTTAGTTATCTCCCAGCTCATTTCTGTGTCTTGATGGCTCCAGTCCTCATAGCTCCTGGGGAACTTTCTGTAGGAACCATCAGCCAGTGCTTTTAGAAAATAACCCTCCCCAGACGTCCAAAAGCCTCCTTTAAAGAAGAAGCCTGTCAGGAGTCATATTCATTGGGAGTAATTAATTGTCCTGTTAAAAAACCCCTAAATGTTTTGGCATTTCATTAATAATACATAATGAACCAGCAGGCTATTGGTAGTGCTAGTTTGTTAAATGTGCTGTAAAAAAATGTCATTATTGATCTATTTCATGTTTATAATTACTCATCTGTGATGCACTCAGTCTGTTATGAATAATCCGTTGTGTATTGTTGTCTTAAATAGGATGTTTGCTCAGGGTGCTGGGGGTGCTGGAGCTGCTGCTAATGGTGTCTTCATGTCTGGTTTATGCCTGTGAAGTGAAGGCAACTGGACATGGGTGAATGGACAGGAGTGTGCTCAGAAGGCTGTGTTCAGAGCACACCTGGTGAGCAAACACTCAGCAGTTGTGGGTGTGGGGGGAAACAGTTGAGAAAAGCAGGGAGGTGTGTCAGAAATGAACCCTTCACCAAGCTGGTGAAAAGTTTAGAGAGCAAGTCCTGCAAGGAGAGGCTGAGGGAACTGGGATTGTTTCATTTGGAAGAGACTGAAGGGAGGTCTCATTGCTCTCTACAGCTCCCTGAGAGGAGGTTGTAGTGAAGGGGGTGTTGGTCAGGCCCTGGCACAGGCTGCCCAGGGAGGTGGTGGAGTCACCAGCCCTGGAGATGTTCAAGAAACGTGGATGTGGCACTTCAGGGCCTGCTCTTGTGGGCATGGGGGGTTTTGTGGGTTGGCTGGTGTTGCTGGTTTTGTGGGGTAGGTGGTTGTGGTTTGGGTTTTGGGGTTGTTTTTTTTGTTTGTTTGTTTGGTTTTGGTTTTGTGTTGGATTATTATTATTATTATTATTATTATTATTATTATTATTATTATTATTATTATTATTATTATTATTATTATTATTATTATTATTATTGGTGTTATTTTTTTGGGTGGGTTGTGTTGTTCCTACCCCACTGACACCCCTGCCCCAGGTGGACTTGGTGATTTTAGGGGTCTTTTCCAGCTGTGACAATTCTGTGATTCTCTGAAATGCTTTAGTGGGGGCTAAAGATGCACGAGTGACATTTCCTTGCTGGTTTGACCTTCTCTTCATCTCAGGGAAAAGCTCTGTGATGCTTTTTTTCTTACTGCCAGGCAGGGACCTCATTACCCTCAGTTGTCTTTGTGTTGTCTCCTTGTGTTCTTCCACTGGGATAAAAAGGATCCAAGTGTTGCAGACCAAGTGAAATCTGATGGGTTTGTGTTTGAACATTTAGGGCTGTGGAGGGGGCTGGTGGAATGGCCTGAGCAGAGGTGCTTGGTGGTGCCTCTCTTATCCCACTGCCCTGCAATGTGTGCCCAGTTCAACATGCTCTCTGTTGGCTTAAGGGTGTGTAGTAATTGGGTAAGGGGCAATGGTCTTAAACTAAAGCAGAGGAGATTTAGATTAGACATGAGGAGGAAGTCCTTTGCTAGGAGGGTGGTGAGGCACTGACCCAAGTTGTCCAGAGTGGTGGAGGCTCTGTCATTCAAGGTCAGGCTTGATGGGGCTGTGAGCAACCTGATCTAGGTAAAGGTTGTATGGCCTTTAAAGGTCCTTCCAACCCAAACCAGTCTGTGATTCTATGACTTTGTCCAACCCCTGAGGCTAATAGCCAAGGGAGGAGGGGAGCAGGAGAAGCCCCCACTGGGTGCCAGCCCAGAAGAACAGGGAGTCCCTGGGCATGGACATGGGGTGGCCACATCTATCTGTGGCAGTGTTGGCTGGACAGTTTTGGTAGAGAAAGATAAGGTGGAGGCAAGGTGGAAGTTGCCTGGGTTGGTTTTGAGAGTCCTGACAGGTCTGTGACCTTCACATCTTCTCATCTTGGCACCGGTGCTCCTCAGCTCCTCAGGGTGTCTTCACACACTCCTGTTTGTTAAGGCCCAGATGGAGTGTCAGAGCATCTAACCTGGACAGGGACATCTCAGAAGCTGTCAGATCCCCCCCATTAATGCCGAGCTCAGGAGCTTGTGCTTGGCTACAGCCCATCTTCCAGCAAAGCATCTGCTCTCTTCTGGGAGACAACAACATGTCACTCCTTCAGGTAGTTTGTTCCAGTGGTTAATCACCTTTGCCGTTAAAAACTCTTGCTTCATTCCCAATTTGCATGTTTATAGCCTTCAGTTCCCACCATGGAAACCCTTTGCCTCAAGATTTTAGAGATTTTAGTTGCCTGCAGAGTTTTCCTCTCACAAACTGTCACCACGTCCTCATTCTCCTCTCAGAGGCCCCGGGGTGGTTCACACCATGGGTCCTGTTCTCTTGGTGAGGAACAGAACCCATAGGAGGGAGTGGGACACTGGTGCGTGGATGCTGCAGCCTCCCCAGGGATAAAAGCTCCATTTCCAAATGGATTTTTTCATGTTTCCAGGTGAATTATCAGAAGAGGGAAGAGAGGAAGGTTCAGTGATTTTTGTTGCGTCGTTGGTTTTTCTGTTGTTTTTTAGTATCAGCTCAGAAGCTTTCCAAGACAACTGTGATTTGTGTGAAGATGGACTTTTTTTTCCTGGCCCTGTCTAAGCTCTACCCTTGCAGTGAGATGCCAGGGGCAGCAGAATTGGCAGGTAGTGGGAGAGGGCAGGAAAAACACTTGGGATTGCTGCAAAAGGTGAGGATGAGTTTGGTGTTAAGAAGAGCTTGGGTGAATGGATGAAATGCTGGTGCCTTGGTTGGGATGGCTCTTTAGTCATAGAATCATTAAGGTTGGAAGGGACCCCAAAGATCACCCAGTTCCAACCCCCCTGCCATGAGCAGGGAACCCACCACCAGACCAGGCTGCACAAAACCTCGTGCCTGACCTTAAAAACCTCCAGGGATGGGGCATCAACAACCTCCCTGGGCAACCCATCCCAGCTCCTCACCACCCTTAGAGTGAAGAATTTCTTCCTAATATCTCACCTAAATCTTCCCTCTCTTAGTTGAAAACCATGACCCCTTGTCCTGTCAGTGTCTTTTCTGATGAAAAGCCCCTCCCCAGCTTTCCTGGAGCCCCTTCAGGCACTGGAAGGTGCTCTAAGGTCTCCCTGGAGCCTTCTCTTCTCCAGGCTGAACACCCCAACTCTCCCAGCCTGTCTCCAGAGCAGAGCTGCTCCAGCCTTTGATATCTTGGTGACCCTTCTCTGGACTCTCTCCATCAGGTCTGTATCTTTCTTGTGCTGAGGGCACCGGAGCTGGACACAGCTCTCCAGGTGGGGTCTGACCAGAGCAGAGCAGAGGGGCAGGATCCCCCCCTGCCCTGCTGGTCACACTTCTTTGGATGCAGCCCAGCATGCAGGTTTAAGCCTGTTTGGGACTGGATAGGGGTCTTTATCCCCTTAGCCCTGGAGATAAAGAGACTTCAAGTCATCGCAGTCCTCTCCTCCTGGCAGTTTAAGATGAGGATCAGCTTGGGTCATGGTTAAAAAAATAACAAACAACTGTCCTGCTGGGTTCTCAACCTGTTCAGTTTCAGAAGGAAATGTGGATATTTCATAGGTGACCTGGCATCTGCAGCTCTTCCTTCCTGCCCTGCAGAATTCAGAGGCAGCCGAGAAGCTTCAGTTGTTTAGCAAAGTGATGTCTTTTCAAATGACCTTCTTCTTTTTAATTTCACTTTTTCTGGAGAAGATGGGGAAAAAAACCCCCACAACTCAGCTCAAAACCATCTGAAGCACCTGTTGCTTTGTAGCCCTAGAAGCTGGAAGTTTGTTGCTCATGAAGTGTCTGTGTGGCAGCACAACCATTAGGCTTGTCACTCAGACCTTGATTTCTGCATTTCAGAGGACTTACTTCCCAGTTACACCCTTGAGTGCTGAGAATGTGCTAAGCCTTGCAAAGTCCTTTTACCCAGTGATTCCCGTGGGGAGCCTTATTGGTAGTATCCTAACCAGGTATCTATCAGCAAGGAGGTCTCCATTTTCTTGGTCATTGTTGGAAATAGGGGATTATTTTCTTAGGCTTATGGCAGAAAATAATTATATCCAGCAGAGATGCTGAGTGTGGTGTGACAATGATGAGGGCACGTGTTGGTGTGGCGGGGCAGGGCTGAAAGTGGTCCCTGGGGCTCAGTTTTAGCCTGTACCTGTTTCACCACCAGCAAATGCAGAGTGAACCTCACGTGTGTGTGTGTGTGTGTGTGTGTGTGTGTGTGCACTTTGGGTTCAGGTCTCCTGCTTGCAGTCCACAGACCCTTGTAGAAGGTATGAAATTAATCACAGAATCACAGAATTGCTGGAGTTGGAAGGACCTCTAGAGATCATCTGGTCCAACTCTCCCACTGAAGCAGGATCACCTAGAGCACTTTACCCAGGGCTGCATCCAGGTGGGTTTGGAATATCTCCAGAGATGGAGACTCCACAGCCTCCCTGGGCAGCCTGTCCCAGGGCTCTGTCACCCTCACTGTAAAGAAGCTTCCCATGTTCCAACTTGCACCCACTGCCCCTCGTTCTGACACTGGGCACTGCTGAGAAGGGCCTGTCTCCATCTTCCTTGCACCCACCCTTTAGATACTTGTAAACATTGATAAGGTCTCCCCTCAGCCTTCTCATCTCCAGGCTGAACAGTCCCAGCTCCTTCAGCCTTTCCTCATCAGAGAGATGCTCCAACCCCCAGTCATCTTCATCACCCTCCTCTGGACTCCCTCCAGTAGCTCCCTGTCTCTCTGGAACTGGGGAGCCCAGAACTGGATGCAGTTCTCCAGCTGAGGCCTCACCAGGGCAGAGTAGGATTAATTCATCTGCATGGTTTAATTCACTGAAAATATCATGTAGGGATGTGTGGAAATGGTGAGGCTGGTTCTGATCTGCAGCCTTGCTCCCAGAAAGTGGGAGTGCTCTGGTTTGCCAGAAATGAAACAAAAACCTGTTCAGAGGAGGCTTTAAGGCTCACTCACCCTCACAGCCCAATGACTTCGGTTACAGTTTGAGGAAATTTGGCTGCCAAAAATGGTTCAGTGTGTTTGCTGCTTGGTTTGTTTACTGCTCAGTATGTTTAGTGTCCATTGTGTTAAGGCTCAGTGCAGGCTGCAGCAGTGGCCTGGCAGCAGGGAGCCTATATATATGTATGTATATATATACACGTATATCCCAAATGTGCCTTTCCATGTGTTTTGGGGGATTTGGCTTTATTGGTATCAACAGTCAGAAAATACCAACTTCTTCAAAGATTTTCCTCCCTGGGAGGATCTATTTTAGGGCTTTCCTTTAAGGCTCACTATGCACCAGACCTTATTTTTCTCAATCCCAAGGCACCTTCCAAGACCCACTTACATTGATTTTGTAGCTAGGAAAAAAAAAAGCCATCTCCCTGTCCATGCTTTTCATTCCTCTGTCTCCTTATGCCCCTGAGTTGAGACTGATGAAAAAAAGACTTCTGCATTTTATTGCAGCAGCTTTAAATCCTCACACCTCACGGCAGAGCTCTCGACCTGCTCCCCTTCCCCGCATCTGCAGAGCTCATCCCACTGCCAAAGTGAGACTCTTTGGGCCCTTCAGACTTTCCTCTGGTAGCTCATATTGCATTGGATGTGCCAAGTTTTTGCACAAAATAAATAATAATTAAAAAAAAAAAATAATGAGAAGCTGTTGGCAACGATGAACGCAGGTGATAAGGGACAAAGTGACTTAGTGCTCTTCCTAGCAGAAGGGCTTTGCCAAAGCCACGTGTCTGCAACAAAACACTTGACTCATCTTCCCAGAACTGTATTGGCTACAAATATGGGTGGAAGGATTTGGTCCAGCTCAGTCCCTCCTGTGCCAGAGAGGACAGGCTGACCATGACCCTTGGCTGCCCCAGCTTCCTTGGGGGAGAGGGAAGGGACTCTTGGACAGGCAACAACAGGAGGAAAATCTAGAGTCATCATGGTTGGAAAAGACCTCTAAGATCACAGAGTTCAACCATCAACCTCCAGACCCCCCAAAAAAATCCAGAGCCCACTAAAGCATGTCCTGAAGTGCCTCACCTACATTTTTTAAATACCTCCAGGGATGGTGACTGCACCTGGGCAGCCCATTCCAGTGTCTGACCACTCTTCCAGTAAAG